>NC_083294.1:28410704-28711193 GCF_963506605.1 Zootoca vivipara
TGAAAAACAAAATATCGAGTTAGCTGTAAATAAAATTTGCTCCCCCAAGTTTTATGGTTTAAATCAGGGGTCAGCAAAACTTTTCAGCAGGGGGCCGGTCCACTGTCCCTCAGACTTTGGGGGCGGGGTGGACTATATTTTGAAAAAAAATGTGAACGAATTTCTATGCCCCACAAATAACCCAGAGATGCATTTTAAATAAAAGGATACATTCTACTCATGTAAAAACATGCTGATTCCCGGACAGGCTGGACTAAAAGGTGATTGGGCCACATCCGGCCCCCGGGCCTTAGTTTGGGAGCCCCTGATTTAAATACAACAGATAACAGGGTCACTTATATTTCAAAATTAATAATTCCAGTCCAACCTTTATGTTAGCCCAACTAAACGTTTTTCCCTCATCTTTTGTCAAGGGCAGATATTTTAAAATCCCCAGAAATGATAGACATTGCTGATTTTTTTTAATGTGCCAGACACAGTAGAACATACGTATTCCTTTCTACTGCCCATTGTACAACCAGCTACGCAAACGCGTGCATTCCTCTTTTTGGGGTAGTCTAACATCACGGCACAATGAAAATATCAGATTCTATCTGTCTGACATTAACCCAGAAGTAACTGCAAGGGTGGCTGAGTTTTTATCAATAGTATCTGTCTGAGTGGTGAATGGCACTATTTAGCGGAGGGAAACTTACAATGAAAACCCTCGTTATTACATATTTTTACATAGCTGTTAATTTGTATATATTTTAAGTTTTTATATATGGATGATTTAAGCTGGCTCATATTTGTAATGCCTAATAAAGGTTTGGTGAAGGAAAGTAAACTGTTTTGAAGGTTTATTTGTTTTTACAATCAAGTGATGTATAAATTTTATGAAATAAATAAATAAACAAACCTTTTACTGTAATGGAGAGCCAGAATAATGAACTGATATTAGTTCCAAACACACAATCTCTTGGAGCTCATTCCCATAAACCTATGCCTGGGCTGCAAGTGAAACTCATAATATTAAATGATTGAGATTGTGTTTGCATCCATCTTTTTCAAGAGACACTGAAGTATGCCTTCAGGGGTGAAGTTAAACCCCCCCCCCCAGCTTTGTATGGCTTCTCCCTGCCATCTGTTCTTTAAAAAAACAGAGAAGTGTTCATTCATATGTGCCCTCCCACATTCTACCTTGTTGTCAGCTTATAGACCAGGTCCACCCACTTTACTAAGAACTAGAGAATTCTGGGAGGACACCCCATTGAAAACAATATGATGTACTTTTGAGTAGATATGTATAAAATTGCACGGGGTGCCTGCCATCTCTCAGTACTGATTGTGTCGCTTGGTACTATAATTAAATAATATTTTATTGTTTATATGATTCTTAAATGAGATAATGTCTGATGATACAGTTTTGTCTGTACCTAACCTCCAAGAAATACTATGTCTGTTTATTTGTCTCTGTAAAGCATTTCATTTTGACCCCAGAACATAAAGTTCCCTAGGCAGCTGTCTCTCTCTCTCTCTCTCTCTCTCTCTCTCTCTCTCTCTCTCTCTCTCTCTCTCTCTCTCTCTCTCTCTCCACAAAATAAGGCATGAAATCAAAAGCTACTTAAAATGCAGCAAAACCAAAACCCACCCATGTCTCCAAAGACGAAACATGAATTTTAAAACTTCTGTAAGTTGTGCAAACTGCATACATTATGAAAAAGGCCAAGCTGAGCAGATAGTTCCAGCTGGCACTGAAAAGACTGCAAAGATGGTGTCAGGTGAGCCTCCCTGGGAAGATTGTTCCCTAACAGGTGTCATGACCAAAAGGTCTTCTCCCCAGTGGTTACCTCCTCACTTCATTCAACAGAGCCACCCAGAGTAGGGCCTCGAAACAGGACCTTAATGTTCGGGTAAACAAATGGTTTACTGAAAAATGGTAAGATAATTCCCCTTCCTAGCTGGCTTAAGGTGAAATCAAGCTGTTTGTTTCTACCACAATAGGGGTGTGAAAATGGGTCTGGCTGCTGGGGCATCGTATGATGTCAGGTGACTTAATTTCAAAGGCAGTATCAGGTGCCACTTCAGGTGCCATCTTGGTTTTTCTTTGCAACCCTGACTTGTATTCGGGTTGTGGCTGCAAATATCTGCACTTGGAAATTGGAGCTTACAGTCTATGCTGAATCTAAAGATTTGCTTTTGGCAGGGGCTGTCTCTATTCAGAAGCTCTGAGTAGAAGCCAATTCCAGTGGAGCTGGAAACCGTGGTCTCAACAGAGAACAACTCTACTCAGCAGCTCCCATTTCAAAGCTCTTGAGAGAAATCAGTCCCAGCAGAGCTTGCTTTTGGCACCAGATTGAAAAGAAACTGAACGCAAGCCCTGCTGTCAGAGGAACAATCAGGAGCACATTTTAAGGCTCCTGTTTGTTCCCTTGCAGCTGCAGATTTTTCTGTTCCACATCTGATGTTTTATGGAGCCAAGTATGGGCCAGAGATTCTCCGTCCTTGAAATATAATATGACTTCTTGAACTTTCCTTGTGGCAGCTTTTGTAAATGGCTTCAGACATGTTTCAGTTTGGAGAGAGTGCCCCAAACAAAGAGTTTGCAGACTTTGCCAAAATTCCAACTTTATCCAAATACCAGATATGTGTTAAACCATTTGTGAGAGCTGTAGGTGCATAAATATCATAAGAGGAATATAACCAGCTTTGAAATCTGCAAAGTGGGAATTTTGAAAACTGTCTGTGAGCCTTTGTAGGTCATTACAGCATGACAGTTATAGTTAGAGGGTCTGACGAGAACCAGGGAGAGCCAATTAAAATCCTCACTCAGTCATAGAGTTCACCAAGTGACCGTGGGCCGCTCACTCTCTCAACCCAACCTGTTTCCTAGGGTTGTTTTGAGGGTAAAAAAGCAGGAACCACGTGTACTGGCTTGATCTCCCAAAATGCAGGATATTATATATATGGTGGATTTTGGTTCCATTTGTTCTTGTGCATAGAGAGTGCCCTACCTTTCTTAAATAGAACTCAGAAGGCCGTCATTTCATGCGATCTTGACACACAGCTCTTAAATTGCCACTCAGTCAAACTGAAGTAGTGAGGAGATAGAGAAGGCAGAAGTTGTTATTTCACAGAGAATAATAGCAACAGAGTCTACATGTTGGTCAGGCAGCCTGATCTGGAAGGACTTAATGACGCAATCTGACAGCCTATTGCTGTTGAGTGAGGGAGAGAGTATTCATAGACTCCAACGCCCATCACCCTTCGGCTTCGACCATGGTTGGGACTGATGGGAACTGAGATCCAACAACTTCAGGAGGACCACAAGTTCCCCACCCCTCACTGGTTTTCAATGGATGGACTGGAACACATGATCAAGTCATACTTTGGCCTAACTATTTTTAGGAAAGAGAGGCAGATGGAATAGAGGAGGATGGAACAGGAGAAATAAATCAAGAGAATGAGGGGAAAGCAAGAAAATATAAGAGGAGAAATATGATCATATGTGGATTATTTAAAAAGTTGACCTCATTTTTAGAGTTGTTGAAGGTGGATTCCAAAATCTGAAGACTACTGCATTGTACTTCTCTCTTTGGCCAAGAATGATCCCGAACTGGTATCTCTGATATTCTGGTCTCCCAAACCCAGCAAGGGAGCTGTCCAGCAGTATAAGCAGAAAGAGGGTCTACTGCTTATCACCAGAGGAGCTGTCAAGAAGATCATTGAGATAGGATCACATATATGGCAACTACAGCATTTGCATCTTCTAAGCAGCAGCTGAAGGTTTATTTTTTTAAAAAAATGTATTTATTAAAGATTTTTAACCAACAAAAACATACAAAAATACAAAACACAAAAAATACAAAAATGCAGAAAACAAAAATTCTAACTTATAACCCTTATTTCTAATCTATTTTCCTCTTTCCCCCTTCTACTGCGATTCTTTAACATTTCATGCTTAGTAAATTCTAAATCTTATATAAACTCTAATTATCACTTCAATATTACCTTATTACTATATCTTTTATATCTTATCCATATAAACTCAATCTATATCTATTTCTTAATTAATTTATCCTTATCTTCTTTCAGTACATATTTCACACCCTTATGTTATCTAAGCAGCTGAAGGTTTAAATTAGGAAGGGAAACCTGTGTTCTTTGAAATATTGTTGGACTCCAGTTATCATCAGCTCCAAACAGCAAGGTCAGGAATGATGGAATTTATATCTGGAGGGCTACAAGTTCTCCATTCCTGGTGTAAGCACTCAGGCTGCCTACCCTATCATTGTCTTTGTGAGGCCCTGATCCTAACCATGCTGCCTTTTTCTGAATAGGCCACTGACCAGGGACATTCTGTGTTGACAAATAAGCACAGCATTTTCAGGTTCAAGCTTGAGTTCAGGCTTCCTGCCATTGCTGTTCCGGAGGACCCAGTAGTGATGATTGCAAAGAGTCCCAGAGATAGACAGGCCCCATTAAGGGCACATTAGGTCATCTGATTCTGCTGGTTCCTTGAGTGGGGTATTATTCTGAGCTATAGTCTCAGGGTGCTGAATGATCTGTCCCCCTAGTCCTGATTCATGCTGGGACTCATGATTGGATCCTCATCTGTGGAGTTCTCCTCTGAGTAACACAAGGAGGATACAATGACCTTCTCTGGTGTGCCTAGCAGCTCCTAAAGACAAATTAGTTCAATGTTGGTGCTAAGCCCAATTTCAATTCTCTGTCTAGTATTCTAGTCTGCCATGATGTCATCTTACTATTTTTGCCTAAATGTAATATCTCAGCAATACCATCGATAACTTCCTAAGAGATTTCCATCTTAGCCTACTGACATTCAGGGCAGGCTGCCCTAAATTGCATATATTATTAGTGTTTTAATGGTTCCCTCATTAAGGTTTCTCCTTAGAGCAATTTATCTTCAGGACATTAATTATTTAGCATTATTTTGTGAGAAGGAGCTTGCGAAATCATCAAGGCTCCTGGATTTTTTAACGTTTGCCCCCAGCTTCAAAATTGCATCTGGTTCTCCCAGACACTATCAAACATTAAGAAATTCAGACATTTCTGAATACACATCTTGAAAACACAGAGATGAAGAGGAAGAAAAAGGAAAGAAAAAGGAAGATATTTTAGAAATAAACTGAAGGTGAATTTATATCTAAGGACATTCTCTAGGTGAGAAGAAATCACCTCATAAAACTGTTTAATTTATGCCTGAAGGAAGAGAAGAACTCTTGTGCGAGTTAAATTAATATTAATAGTAGTGGAAGCCTCTACCCATATACTCAGAAATAAGTTCTACTGTGTTTTTGCAGGGAGGTGTTACTCCCTAGGAAGTGAGTTCAAAATTGTAACCTAACCCTAAATTCTATTTTTTAAAAAAATCCTTCCAGAAAAGGCTGGATTTCAACTGTGCACTGCAGGATACTATCTTCTTTATCAGTAAAGACATTGCAAACCAGAGCATTCGTGGAGGGCAGCAGGGGGAGGTCTTCCCTTCCCCTCATGCTTCAAAGCACAGGTCCTCAAGTGTGTGTCTATTTCTGTCCATTAGAACATAAGAACCTAAGAAGTGCTTGCTGGATTGGGCCAATAGCCCATCTAGCCCTGCATCCTGTTCTCACAGTGGCCAACCAGATGCTTGTGTAGCCAAAAGAGGCTCCAGGAAGACAGCTTTGTTCATGATAGCCAAAGAAATAACAGCAAATAAGCCTAATCACTGATGTGGCAAATCCTTCTGCCCTGCAGTAGCCAGTCATTGAGGAATGGACTTAGGTGCCTGAGCAGCATAAGCCAAGAGTTAGGGCTGTGTCCTCCATGAGTACTCTACCTCCATCTACAACAGGTTTGTTATAAATTCATTTGTCTCACAGAAGCCATGCAGATATAAACGGGGGGTGCTTAAAATGGGCCATAGCTCAGTGGTAAAGCCTTTCTTTTGCATGCAGAAGGCCCCAGAACAGGCATCCCCAAACTGCGGCCCTCCAGATGTTTTGGCCTACAACTCCCATGATCCCTACCTAAGAGGACCAGTGGTCAGGGATGATGGGGATTGTAGTCCAAAACATCTGGAGGGCCGAAGTTTGGGGACGCCTGCCCCAGAATCTCAAGGCAGAACTGGGAATGTCCCTGGTCTGAAATTCTGAAAAGCTGCTGCAAGTCAGTGTAGGCAGTACTGAGCTAGTTGGGCCAATGGTCTGACTTAGTGTAAGGCAGCTTCCTGTATTCCTAAAGCAATGTGGAATATCCAGGCCACTGCCACTCCTACATGCTCCATTGTCCCTTCTCTTGAAAGCAGGCATATTAATGATTAGGAGGGGGTTATAGCTTGGACTATGCTCATTCAGTCTGTGGCAGCCCGTGTTCCAAATAGCTTCACATTACAGGGAGGAACCTCCTTCCAGTGGCTCTCATGCCGCAAAGTTAGCTAAGAAAGAGGACTCTGGGTAAGCATGGGTGGGTGGGGTTTTTAAAAGCTCTAGATACTAAATGTGTGTGCCAAATGTGCAAATGGGTGACTGCTTTATCTGTGCAATAATCAGGAGGTACAAAATCCTGCTTATCAAGGATGGAAGGAACCTGTGGCCTTCTGGTTGTTGCTGGATTAAATCTCCCATCATCCTTGACTGTTGGCTGTTCTGTCTGAGGCTAATGCGAGTTGGAGGAACATCTGATGGGGCCACAGGTACTCCACCTGCTGTATATGAATTGCATTCCACACCTCTGATTGTGGAAACTTGTGTAGCCAAAATGGCACTCTCTCTGCAAAAGAGGGTGGTCTTGGCAGACTTAGCAAAACCCCAAAGCCTGACCCAAGCTGGGGTTTTAAGTCTTACCCCCAGCTGCATCTCTCTCCTCCCACCACTGAAATTTCAAATGACACCTGTGGAAATAGTCTGGGAAGAATTTTTTAAAAGAATATAAATCTATTTATTTATGCTCCATTTATGAGTTTAGACTGTTTGCTTCGGAGCTGTTTCAAAACATTGTTTAAACATTGCATTTTACAAGCCGGTGCCATGTTTATTCATGAGAACAAAGTGGGGCGCTTTTCCTGTGTTCTTAGCAATGCAGAGCCCTCCAAAGAGAAAAGCAAAGGAGAGTTTTTTAAAAATGCTTAAGCAACCATGGAGCACCTCTCAGCTGTTTTAGAGGGGTAAGGCAAACGTGTGGCCTTTGTGTGTTAGTGAAGCTTTAATTTCAGATGGTGGTTATAACTTGCATTGACTTAAGAAATGCAGTTCCTCTCTGTGGAGTGTTCAGTAACTCAAATAAATGATGTTTTATCTTTAATTAAACACCTTGAAGAAATTGCACCAATATTGTTCTACAATATGCAAGCAAACCTCCCTTCCCCCATCCCCCATCATTACCAAATTAACAGGTTCCATTACAACAGCCAGGATTCATTTTGTAATTATTCTGAAGCTGCTGTTCTATAATCCCCCAGTGAAACACAGTGATATGATACTTCAGTAGAAAAGATAATTAAAAGTAATAATTCAGTTTGTTTAGAGGGTATAAAAATTAGAGCAGTGTATCAGTATCTTTAAAAAATACATTTGTGCTTTTTGGAATATAATATTCTATCACTGAGTTGTTATTATTGAAATAAGAGCACCTATCATTTCCTTTTCGGTTGAAGAGAAAGAAGCAGGTGGTTACATCCAATTTCTACAGAAATTGATGGGTGCAACTAACTTAAGTCTATTAATTTCAATTGGTCTATTCTGAGTAAAGATGGGCAAATCTGTCAATTTCGGTTTCTCATTTTTTGAATGTTAAGATCAATTCTTCACATTTCCACACCAGTTTGCAGTTATTATTATTTGTGATTGGGGGAGTCCTCATGAAAATTCATTACAATTTTAGTGTATATTTCCCCTAACGTGTACACCTTTATACATAATTTTGCCTAATTTACTTATTTTTGCAAAACAGCGTTCCTTAATATAATGCATTTTATATGGTGTTTTCAGTGATACATGCCTTTTAATGCATACTTTACCCCTTTACCCTAGTATATACATTTCTGTGCACATGTACTTCACTGGAGAACTGTTTTGCAAAATTTGGAGAAGTGTAAATTTCAAAAAGATGGTTGTGGTTTTGTTCATGTATAGTTTTGGAAAGTAGGTTCGCCTGTAAATGCAAACCAGGTTTGAAGTTATCACCCCACCCTAACTCTGAGTACAACTTTTTTGGATATAACTCAAAACTGGTTTTAACAGAAATGCTACCATGTCCGTTTCTTGCCAAGAATGTTAAGTACTATTTATAAGAGAGAAAGATAGAAAGAATGCTGATAATAAGACATCCCTTATTCGCCATACAGAAATCTGAATGAAATACCCTTCACCATTTTGGGAAGATAAAATGGGGGGCAAAAAACAACCTTTCAAAATGCCATTATGGGATTTTTCTCCAGGTTGGCTGGCAGTTAAAGAACCTGGTAAATGCATTGCGTGAAGACCCAAATGGAGTGATCTTAACCTTGAAGAAACGGCCTCAGAACACCCTGGTGTCTGCTCCTGCTCTTCTGAAGAATGTGAGGTGGAAGCCCCTTGCCCTGCAGGTAAGGCAAACCTGGCATTGCATTTCTGTCTGGCAAACACTGTTTAATGAAGGGCCAAATCACTATAAAGTCCTCTCTTCTTTTTGGTAGGGGGAGAGAACAATGATGCCTTCAACAGGCCTGGTTAACAATTGCACACATAGCAGCAATGGCTCGACATATGTAGCCTTCTGGGTTTGGGGGACAGTAGTGAAGGGTGCCTGCTGGAACTGGTAGGGCAAAAGACAGAAAGGACAACAGAACATGGAGCTAGGGCCAATGGCAGACAGAGCCAACTAATTCTGGCTTTGGCACCCATCTAGAATATCAGTGGATGGGTGGAGCCTGTGTGGTGTAGTGGTTAAGAGCGATAGTCTCGTAATCGTAATCTGGTGAACCGGGTTCGCTTCCCCGCTCCTTCATATGCAGCTGCTGGATGACCTTGGGCTAGTCACACTTCTCTGAAGTCTCTCACCCTCACTCACCTCACAGAGTGTTTGTTGTGGGTGAGGAAGGGAAAGGAGAATGTTAGCTGCTTTGAGACTCCTTAGGGTAGTGATAAAGCAGGATATCAAATCCAAAAAACTCTTATATCAAATGGCTTACCTAAACAGCCACCAACATGATTTTTAACAGTGCAGTCCTACAGATCTCTACTCATACATAAACTGCACTGAGTGCAGTGGGATTTTCTCTCAGGGAAGTGTGCATAGGATTGCAGTCCTGATGTATCTGAAAGTGGAACTTCCTGGCTCCCATCCTCGGCAGCCGCTATGCTCTCCCAACTCAGCAGTGACCTGCAAATTGAGAGCAATGCATTTTCTGAGAATTGTTCCTTTGAGAGGAGAGGACATAAATCTAATGACTTCCCCTTCATATCTTTTTATTATTACCGGGATTCCAAATGGAGGGAAAGCACAATTACAACCACCACATTTTCTGCTCACTGCCCTCAGCCAAAGCGCTACTCATTCATTGGGGTCTCTTGGGCAAAGTCAATACTATCAGGCCAAATCACTCTCTGTTTCCATCATATCACTGCTATTCACTCTCCTCCCCCACCCCTCCCACCGCTGCTTTCCCCCCCATCTACACTTTTCAAGAAGAAATTTAAAAATCCCTTTTGGATTTCACAGCCTGCTTGCTTTCATGATATTGTTCCAGAGGATTATGAGTTTGAAGACAAGCATTATTTGTTTCCCAGTATGAAAACAATCGAAGCTATCATGAGTTATTGTTGGCCTGGTGTGTGTGTTTTTCCCCCTCGCCTGCTGGGGTTGCTGGAGCTTTCTGTGTGATTTGGAACAGGCAGCTCAGAGTAATCCAGCCCAAGACATTTTGCTGCCTTAAGGCAGGCAAGATGGTGCCTCCCCATCCCATATACAGAAGCCAACTTTGCTGGCTGTTGGATCTTGCTTCTGCCCTGGCAATGGGGCTGAGTCCACCTTCACACCCAAGGGCATTAGAGGAGATTAGCCCATTAGGGCAAAAGGGGCACTGCCCCACCAACCTCAGAACTGATTCTTCCAAGTCTAGCGTTCTTCCTATCTACAAAGAGTTCAGGGGCTGGTTCTGGCTGTCTTAGTCCTCCTCCTTAGTCTCAGCTTTGCCCTTTTAGAACTGAGCAGGGAAGAGGATGGGGACAAAGCCAGAGTTAGGTGACACTGTTGTTATCACTGGTTCCACCTACTGTTGGCCTCTCTGCTTTTCACCCTACCAGTACTCAATGGGCACCATTGGAGGGCAAGCATACAGTCCAAAATCTCACTGCTTCTTCCAACCCCACAGTAGTTCCTTAATAGTAGGGCTGGCCCTGACGGTATACAAAAACCCGGACTTGAAAAGGGCCAGAACACATGTAATGTGAAATGCATGGACGTGTTCAAAAGTCCAAAACGTTATAGATCTTCACAGTAAACTAAAATCTCCTCCTCCTTTCTTTTTACTGGAATGCTTCAACATGGTTTACATACATAGAACAAGTTACAGGTAGGTAGCCGTGTTGGTCTGATGTAGTCGAAACAAAATAAAAAAAATTCCTTCCAGCAGCACCTTAAAGACCAACTAAGTTTTTTATTTTGGTATGAGCTTTCGTGTGCATGCACACTTCTTCAGAAGGAATTTTTTATACATAGAACAAACATGGTTGTGGTTTTTTTTTTGTATGTGAGCTGCTTAGAGATTTGCATTATGTTATTAAAAAAAATAAGAAGGAAACATGTGCTTGACATTCCTGTGTGAGCTCTTTTTGCTCACTGGAACAAAAATCACCTTTAAAATAAATGGTTTTATCCAATAATAATAATAATAATAATAATTTAATAATTTATTATTTATACCCCGCCCATTTGGCCGGGTTCCCCCAGCCACTCTCAAATTAGACCCTTTGAAGTTACTGGGCATGATTAATTTAGGCCTATTAATTTCAGTGGGTTTACTCTTGAGTAAAACTCAGTTAGCAACAACCCAGAATTTCTGGGTGGTGGCAGAGCAAGAGCCCTCCTTTTTGTTGCCCTGTGGTTAAGGATCTGGAAAGGAGTAAAACACACTTTTATTGCACTGAAAGTGGTCGCTGCAGAGTGAAAATGTATTGTGGTATGCTGTCTGTTGAATGACTGATGCTTCCATTGTCATCACGGTTGTAATAGCTGAATGAGTGAGTGAGAGTTTATTTAGGAGATTTCTCAAAAGTAGGGAATATTTTCTCCTTAAATGACTTGCTTTGTCACTCATCATCAATTTTTCTTTTGAATTTCAATGTGGTGTGTGTTATATACCAGCAACATGGGACTGATTTAAAGCAGCAATATCGGAGGCATCTCCAGCCAATGAGTGTTCCCCAATTTTTGTGCTTTTAGCAGTCAGGATTGCTTGACATCTCTGCTTGACAAGAAAGGGAAGGCTAACATTGGATACAACCATTTATTTTGAAGGTGGAGCTTCACCTTTGCTCAATAGGCTAGTTTCTACACAAACTCACAAACCACTCTCTGTCCTCCATCTAAGCAAGTAAGAGGTGTTATCTGTTTCAAAGGCATATTGTAGTCATGCAAAAACTCAAAAAGAGGGTATGAAGCAGGTCTGGTAAAGGGTGTGACCTGGGAAGAAGATGGGTGGCTGAACAGAGGGGACAGAGCCAAGGGCCAAATGAAAAAGCTTGGAGGGGTACATTTGGACCTCGTCCCTGTCAGGAGGAAAGGTGGGACATAAATTGAATGAATAATTTAATTAATTAATTAATGATTAGTGATTGTGGTGAATATTAGTTGATTGCATTATGCTTGTTGTTGTAAAGGTAAAGGTACCCCTGACCATTAAGTCCAGTTGCGGACGACTCTGGGGTTGTGCACTCATCTCGCTCCATAGGCCAAGGCAGCTGGCGTTTGTCCGCAGACAGCTTCTGGGTCATGTGGCCAGCATGACCAAGCCGCTTCTGGCAAACCAGAGCAGCACACGGAAACGCTGTTTACCTTCCCGCCGGAGCGGTACCTATTTATCTACTTGCACTTGAGGTGTTTTTGAACTGCTAGGTGGGCAGGAGCTGGGACCGAGCAACGGGAGCTCAAGCCATCACGGGGATTTGAACCTCCGAGCTTCCAATTGGCAAGCCCTAGGCTCTGTGGTTTAGACCACAGCACTACCCGCACCCCATGTTTGTTGTTGTAGTCAGTAGCAAAATTCAGGTATGAAACCATCATTAGATGCTCTGTTCAATAAGCAGTGAGACTGCCTGCATGTATGAACTGGCCCTCAGTATCTGTGTAACAAAAGCCACTGAAGCGAAGCCCCTGAAAGATCTCTCTTGGCCCCATCTCAGCATTTCCCATCAACGGTTTGCCTTTGCCACAACATTCCGCGAATCAGCAGAAGGACGTTATCCTGTGACACTGTTTTATTCCGCTGTTGCCAGCTTTTAATTAGAACACATGGCAGTCGTGCCAGCCTCGCTGTGTTTGTCCCCAGTGGGCCTTGCCATATGTGAGTGGTCTGCTTTCTTATCAGAACCCATGTGGGTGTTTGAGATGGCCTCATTTCCTTACTGTTACTGTTTAGAGTCCCACTCCCCGCCAACTACTTGCAGCACTGCTAAATACTCATTCATTCCTCTGCTTTATGGATATTTATGGTTGAGAGCTGTTGATTACTTCATTGACTTACTGCACAGCATTGTAGCATCAACACTGACTAACCTAGGGCTTAAATTAATTTTTTGCAAAGTATAAAAGCAACATATTTCAAATGCAAGTGGTATCTGATTACACATATTGGCAGGAATGTATTTATGAATTAGACATGCTGTCTTGGAGCTTTGTGGCTGTTTACCAGTTCCTCTGAAATACTCGAGAATAGTGTCAGACTCACTGGAGTATCGAATCTGTGCTGACTGACCTCAAGGGCTGTTAGATGCCCAGGAAATGGTCTAAGACTGAGTCCTGACCTGCTGTATTGATAATAGAGATAGATGGATCTGTCAATTTTACTGTTTCTCCATTTCTTACTTTTTCACTGTTAATTTCAGTTCCTCACATTTCAACAGCAATTTGGAATTATTATTTTTAATTCAGCATTTTGATGTGAATTTCTCCTAATAAACACACTTTTGAATGCAGTTTTGACTCATGGTTTGTCAACACTTCTGCTTGTTCTGTGCCTGGAAAGTATGAGTTTGACAATTTTTCCACTTGCCCATATTTTCTAGGCACAGGTCTTGCCTTTTACCCACTTTCCCCCATAATACAAATTTGTATAAAATTTGCAAATATGAATTTATATGTCTAGATGCCTCTGAGAAATTAAGACAGTGGGTAGTTGGAGTCTCACCAGTACTGCACTTTGCACTGAAACCCAGCTGCCCTATAAGCAAAGTTTAAGCAACAGCAAAGGGGCAGCAGGTCTGGGGCCCATCACAAAAGACTCAGGGCTTGTGTTCCCTGGGACACCGCTTAACAAGTATTCCCTTCCTTTTCCTCATGGGAGGAAACTGGATGGGTAGTGGGAAAACTGTTTCCCTTCCCGCTGAAGTGGTACCTATTTATCTACTTGCACTTTGACGTGCTTTCGAACTGCTAGGTGGGCAGGAGCTGGGACTGAGCAACGGGAGCTCACCCCGTCACGGGGATTCAAACCGCTGACCTTCTGATCGGCAAGCCCTAGGCTCTGTGGTTTAGACCACAGTGCCACCCGCGTCCCAATAAATGTATCACATAATAAAAATAATATGTTTAAACATTTTAGAGATCACATTTTATAGGTGCCATGACACACATCAGGGCACGTTGGGTCTATTATGTTTTATCCTGTTAAATCCCCACTGCTTTTCCATAACTCCTTCGGTTAGTTGAAGCCCCCTTGACACTGCAAAAGGTACTGGTACTCTTCATTGGAGTCTGCCATCAGGGGGCAAGGTAAAGCACTGGTACAGGGGCATCTGTGCTCAGGTACAAAATGCAATATGTAAGTCGTCGTTTGATTTGATTTGCTCCTTGAGATTCCATAATGGGAGGTGACCTGGATTGAATATTGAACATTATCCATGTTACCAGTGATTTGCTACCATTAGTAAGATGTTATTTTCAAAAAGCGTGGAAGATTATTATTGTGGTGGGGTGGAAAGAGAAAGAGTGGCCTTTGCTATTGTGCCATCTTCTTGGAGCTTCCAATGCTTCTACTAAATAGAGTAATTTCTGCAAATATCTCTTTGGGGAAGAAATTCTTGTTGCAGCCAATTCAGAAGGAAAGAGATTCCAATAAGTTGCTTGTGCCTGCTGGGGCAGTGAATATTCCAGTTTTGTTGCATTGGCAAAAAGAAAAAGGAAAAGAGAAGGGGGGTAGAACTGGCTAGAGTATTCATTGTGTGCTCTCTCCTTCTCTCTCTCCAGCCTGTTATTCCAACCAGCCCAACTAGCAGTTGCACAACACCAACAAGCACGATGGGCATGGGCTCAAAAATGGACAGCTCGACTCTCCAAGATGTTTTCATCCTCTCCCCTATGTCAGGACTCTATGGCCCCAGGTATCCCTTGCCCTTTGACAATAATCTTGGCTTTGCATAGTGATAATTTCAGGCTAGAGAACAGAAAGAGTCTCTCTTTCTATCAGCCTTTCTCCCTTGCAAGTGCACTCATGCACACACGTACTACAGCCATTAATTCAAATGCAAAAAAAGGTCACATCAATTAGTGCATTGGAGCAGAGAATACTCTTACCCTATCACTCTCCTGTGCATGGTAGAGAATGAGAAAACCCTGCGCTCCTGTCCTGTCTCTGATGCCACTGAACATTCAAGTGTGGGCATAAATAAGGCATGCATGTTTAAAATCAATGGGCATATGTCCAGACCACACAATCAATATTCCAGATGGAATCTGCAATTCAACCCCGTCCCCACCACTGGATGTCTCAAAGGCACTTACACAGAAAAACCATTGCTTCCCCCAAGTAGAAATGACCTGCCACCATACCAGACTTGTATTTTCAAGCACCAGTCATTGACTTTGCACTCCTCTTTGTTGATTATTTTAGGACTGAATAGGAGACCAATGAGAGCCCCACATGTGCTTTCTGGGGGAGTGCAGGATACGATATAATAATAGTGCAGCAATATATGGCATGCTTATTCTTTGTACTAGATGGGAAAGCATAAGTTATCTCTCTGCAGCTTTTCATTACTGATGCTTCTCCGATTTGCCATTTTGCTCATTTCTTCCCCTACAGAGATGATCTTGGAATGGTGTCTTGCGATGATGTCAGCAAGTATGGCGGTGGAAAGTCTGGGATGAAGGGTTCTGAGTCTCCCAGCTACTTTTTGGAGCACGAAAGCGGGAAGTATTACACGTTAATTGAAGGCGAGGGCCACCCAGTAAGCTCTGAATATGAAAGAGGGAGAGCAACGGGGGTGCGACGAAGAGAAAAGACACCCACACATGGTACACTTGCCTTTTGTTTTCTTGTTGTTATTTCATACAATGGTTCTGCTGGGAAACTGTGGCCTTTTTCTGAATGGCCATAATGGAAAATGGTGGTTTCCTAAGGGTGACCCACACCTCAAATCTGGGTTTCAGCACACAGCCATGACAGCTGGTTACTGGGCAATACTGCCCAGAGAAGGTTGGTCCATTAGGGCAAATGGGTCACTGCCCCACCAACCACAGTCTGTCCTCAGCCAGCCCCTACAACCAGTCCAGTCCAGCACTGCCTGTCACCTTCCTCCTCCTCCTCCTCCTCCTCCTCCTCCTCCTCCTCGGTCGCAGTGCAGCCTTGCAAAACTCAGCAAGGATGGGGGCAAATCTAGAATGAGTCAGCTTTGCCTGGCTCTGGCTTTGGTGCTACCCATGGTTTACACTCCCTGCCTAGTGGTCACCAGCCACCACTGATAATGGCCAAATAGGTGGCCAAATAACCTGGCCTGGTATAAGGCACCATCCTAAGCTCTCCAATAGTGATGAGCCCTTAGATATTTCACTGATATCATGATTCCAGTTGTGAGAATCTCTTCCATTTGAGAAGAGGATGAGGAATGGGAGAAGATAGCCATTGCTTCCTTTTCAGACACAGGTGTCCAACTTGTGCAAGCATTAATAAACATTGCTTATATGATTGCAAAGAGGTTTGCTCTCCCGGTTTCACTTGGACAGGTTCTGAAGCTGATTGGTAATCGATTGCCAAGAAGTGCTGGCCTGGAAACTCATTAGCTTTTGCTCCTAGTCTTTACTTTTTGCATGGCTGTTGAAAGAAATGACAATAAATCGGATTCTGAGAGATGGATGTCTTGTTGACGCACCAGGTGACCTGTTGGAACTTGTACAGTGCACAGAACAGTTTCTGTTGCAGTGCTGTAGTGGCTCCCTTGCAATGATTCGTTTAAGTAGCTCAAACTCAAAATCTATCAATGCCTGTCAGATATGATAGCTAAATGCAGCCTCAGTGTTTAAATGCAGCATACTGCTGAGAGGCAAAGAGGGAATGGGCATCTCTATCATGTCTTGCATATCAGTTTCCCAATGGCATCTGACTTCAGCTGGGATCAAATCAGTCCTTAGTTTGAGCTCAGGTCTGTAGGTCTTTGTCTAACCACATGGCTTTGCATGAAAAAGGTCCCAGATTCAATTTTGGTATCTCCAGGTAGGAGTGGGGGAAAAGCTGCAGTCTGAAATCCTGGACAGCAGCTGCCAATGGGTGTAGTAAACGATACTGAAATAGATGGACCAATGGTCAGAGTTAATGTAAGGCACCTTCATAAGTCTGCATTATACTGAGTCACACCATCCAGCTTAGTATTACCGATCACCAGATGTTGTTGGACTACAACTCCCATCAGCTCCAGCCAACATTGCCAATGGTCAGGGATGGTAGACAATGTAGTCCAAAACATCTGGAGCGTACCATGTTGGAGAAGACTGCTCTTTAACATCAAGTCTCCCAATTATTCAGCATGGCATAGGGTACAGTGTGTTGATCTTGGAATGGGGACACCCAGGATCAAATCCCCATTCTGCTATAAAACGTATTGGATAAACCTGGGCTAGTTGCTCTCACTCAGCCTAGCCTACCTCCATAAGGGTATCAGTGAGGGGAAATCTTACATATATTTCCCCTGAGCTCCATGCTGGAACAGCAGGCTTGAAATATGATGAATAAGTAAGAAAGAAGACAAGGAAACAGAAATATGTCTCTATGCCCCTGAGTAGAACATCTGTGGTTTCTCCTTTGGCAGATGTTTAAAAGGACTTGTAACTAGGTCATGTCCAAAGTGGGGTTTTAAAAGTCAGGTGCAAAGGAAATGAAAGTCCTCTGAAGCAACACCATGAGAGGTTATGCTGGAAAAGAAGACACATTAGCCAGGAAGCTGGATGCAGAGGTTGCACTGAAGAGTGGATATCTGTCACATAGTGTAGAATAGCATCTTCTTTCTTACTTTTGAAAAACAGTTCTTTGAAATTTGAACTGTCTTTTCTCTGCATCCTTTGAAATGAGAATTTCCAAAGTGTTGGTTGCTCCCAAAAGGATTAGACATGACAGTCATTTCTAGAATTTATAGCACAGATTCTGGTAGCTGTTTTAAGGTTTCCCCTTGCCCCCCGGCAGTCTCCCTGGTGTTCTTCTAACACATTAAATAGATAGCTCCATCGGCATCCTAAGGAAAGTATTAAGGTTGAGTTTTGAGATTTGATGCATTTGATACATTTTAGTGGGATGGATGCATTCATAAAATTCTTGTGGACTATAAACTTATGCTTTATTGATTCCTAGCATGCAAATATATCTTTCCATGGCTCCTTCAAAGCTTCTGCAAAAAACAGAGGAACTGTGTAGAGTACTATGCCACCCTAAAGATGAACAAACTTATTGATTTATAAGCTCTTAGGGGTGGAGGGGAAGAGGCCATGACATCAGTTTAAGTCACAACAAATGTAATACTTTCAAAGTGACTAAAAATCTCATGTTGGTTAGCAAAACAAGGGATGGGGAATCTGTCAGTTCCTCAGTTCTGTTACTCATTTTTCCAATCTTAAGTTCAGCTCTTCACATTTCCACATCAGTTTGTGATTTTAAAGAAGATATTTAAAAGTCCTCATGAAAATGCATCAGAATTTTTGTGCAAATTTATCCTAATATGCACATTTTGTATTCAGTTTTGCCTACTGATGTGAATTTTTGTAACTTATCTTCACTATTATGTGCATTTTTGTTCACATTCATTGTGAATCTTGAAAGATGGTTGTGCTTCAGTTCACATTCTTTCTGAAAGTGCAGATGAACTAGGCCCACCTTTATATGTGACCTGAATTGATTTTCTGCCCCATCCTTAGCTGCAATGCATTCTCATAGCTACCCATCTAGAACCACATTGCTCCGTTAGAGAATAGTAACAACAGCAAGTGCATTATTTTTCTTAGGACTGATTAACTACATCAAAAAGTGGTGACCAAGCTGTTGAATTCTCCAGAACTCTTCTGGAGGCTGAATGCTTAATGAAACAAAAAAGCAGAAAGAGGATTAGTGAGAGGAAGGATATCGCTGACAGCATGAAAAGCTCCTGCCTTCTTAAGATGGAAAGGAGGAGGTTTTGTGCACAGATGCGGAAACACATATAAGTTATCACATACCTAGGTATGAGGGAGAAATTTGATTCCGTTCGCATTTTAATGAGAACCTACCTAATTTGCTCTCCTGAAAACAATATGCAGATCAAACTGCAGCCATACTTTTTCCTAATTTTGTCATGCAATTCTCCAAGCAAAAAATCTATATAAAACTGCATATGTTAGGGGAAAACTTAGAAATGCATTTATTGTTGAAAATAACATGCAAACATACAAAAACAAAACCATACAATACAGTATACAAAACATTTGGGGAAAGTGCTTGCAGATCCAATGCTCTGGTTGCTGCTGCATTCCAGGTCATGGCCACAACAGCTCTTGAAGCACAGAGCTGGATTTGAAACAGTTGAGGAGGTGTAAAAGATGAGGAATTAAGAGCCTGGCTGCTGGGAACCCTAACTGGAGGGAGATATGAATCCTTAAAGGAGTTTTATTACATGTGGGGTGTACATTTTCTCTCCTTATTGCGTACAAATCAGCACTTGGCTGAGGTGTGTTATTCGATTGACACTGGAGAGCAGAACTTAAGTAGGACTTAATACAACTACCATCTTCATTCTCTGCTTTTTCCTTGAGCCACAAAAATCTCGTTGGCATTTTGCCTTAATAGTAGGATCAAAGCGAAGATGGAATGGCTTTGCCTTTTTTTAAAAAAGTGAGCCAATAAGGTGGATTGGGCTTGCTTTCATAAAGTCTGAGTGAACAATGACTTCTAGCTAAGACACCAGCTACATTATACTAGAGCCGGGTTCCAGTAGCGTTTGGATTTTCTTCTGATGTTCACATTTGGTCTGCGGCATCTCTTTGAAGGAAAATAGATTAGCAGATGAAAGCTGCTTTCTTAAAATTTGCAGGGTAATTTCACCTATAACATTAATGCAGTGTGTTTCTGCTGCAGCCCAACCACATACAGTAGTTTTAATAATGTTTCATAGACACCTGCATGCCCGAAAACTTTTGGTAAACAACATGCAGTTATTGCTTGAGCTTCCATAACAGCATAGAGTGTTCATGCATGTTTTAACGGCAATAGGATGTTGTGTGAGTGAATAATTTCAGCAGGGAATTGGGTCAGGATGAATCTTCACATTGAGAAATAGGAGCTGTGACCTACTGGTAGGGAAGATTGGAGAGTGGACATCTCTGGGGTCTAAAGGCCAAGGAGGAAGTGTCATGACAGTCAATTTCACATTGTTTTGGAACCATATCTTTAAGCACCAGGCAAAAACATTCATCTTCTCTCAGGCCATTGGCTAATTAAACAATTTATGGCATTTTAAACGGGGTGTGTGTGTGTGTGTGGTGGTGGTGTTTTGTTTGTTACTATGATGTGCATTTTTTGTGTTATTATATTGTAAACCATCCTCTGGTCCTGGATGAAGGGCAGTATAGAAATATAATATATTATTATTATTATTATTCACTGCACATTTGGCTTCCAACACTAACAACAACAACAACAACAACAACAACAACAACAACAACAACAACAACAACATTAATAGTAACAATCTGATCCAATATAAAAAGTCACAATAAGTTTAAAATAAACAACTAATATCAAATAAAGCAATATTTAATAATCCGTTAGAATCCAATAGTAAACAGTAAAATTAAACATCAGCAAATAATAATTAAACAGTTTACACTTATCAATTACAATAAAGAATTACTACTCCATAATCAACAAAAATAACAGCAAATCACAATGCATAAAATACCACAAAGCATACAAAACCATTTAAAAGGATCAAATTAAGAAACAAGGACACACAACTTATAAAATTAATTTTCAAAAATATCCCCTGAATTCTTCTCTTCCCTGCTTTCCAGGGAGACTTTTCTTCTCATGAGGTGGCCAAAGTATTGGAGCCTCAGCTTCAGGATCTGTCCTTCCAGTCAGCACTCAGGGCTGATTTCCTTCAGAGTGGATAGGTTTGATCTTCTTGCAGTCCATGGGACTCTCAAGTGTCTCCTCCAGCACCATAATTCAAAAGCATCAATTCTACAGTGATCAGCCTTCTTTATGGTCCAGCTCTCACTTCCTCCTCCTCCTCTTCCTCCTTCCCTGTCCATCTGGCTGGGTTTCCCCAAGGCTGGGTCCATAAGTTCTCAAGTGGGAACCAGTGTAGTGTAATGTTTAGAATGAGGGACTAGGTTGTTGGAAACCAGGGTTCAAATCCCTACTCAACCAAGAAGCTCACTGCATGTCCTTGATGCAGTTATTATATCTCAGTCTCACCAGATGGTTGGTGTGAGGATAAAATGGAGAAAGTGAGTACCATATATATCTCCTTGAGGTCCTTGAAGGAAAGGTGGGATAAAATTAAAATTAGATTTAGCCCAAATTTTGGAGCAGAGAAACTGCCTCCCCATTTTCAGATTTCAGGGTTGGGGCAAAATTTACAGAAGCTACCATATTTTTTGCCCCAGAATGCCACTCAGAGTGAAACAATGTCAAGCTGTAGCATCATTGGAGGTATTTTGAGTAAATAAACAAAGCAGCCATAAGCCTAGGAGGAGCCTAGAAGAACAAAGGTGAGCTTTACAGCCCCATTTCTGAAATTTGCTACATCCCTGAAATCAGATGGATTCGCCTCAAATCTGCAAACAAAGTGTCTATTTTTTCCGTGCTAATTTTAACCCTTGACCCTGAGTGGTTTTACGCCCATCTTGAACACTTTAGGGATAGCTGTTGGGCTATGAGAACATGGGGTGACCTATGCCCACAAGGGGGAAAGGTGCAGAGCTGTATTTTATGTTCTGCCAAATTAAGAGTTTCTCTCCTGTCATTCTAATATATTGTGCCACACAAAGGTGCTTTGCAGACAGGTAGCTCAGAGCAGGAGAGAGAGTGATTGAGAGAGAGGGAGGTTGCTGTAAACAACCTGCAGTCTCCTGGGATGCAGATAGGATAACTTGAGACAATAACAAAGCAAAGGTGGTTGGAGAAGAAAGGAAAAGGAAGTATGTAATTGTTGAAATATTGCTTTGTAGGAAACAACCTATTGCAGATGATGTCATTCTCTGAACTGATATTTCTATTTCATTTGTTTATTTTGGCACACCCATGATCCGATCCTCCCCACTCCCCTCTCAGCTTGATTTTTTAATTCAGTAACGAAAGTGCTAGCAAAAGGATAGATCAAGTGGGAGGCTATTTCAGGTATAGACAAACTGCATTAGTGGTAGAGCTAGTGGAGAAAGTTGCTGGTGAGCAGGTGCATGGTTGGGGTTGTGTCCAACTAAGCTCAGCTCAGAATAGACTCAATGGAATGAATGAATAGGTTATGTCCATTGATTTCAGAGAGTACCATAGTCTCTCTCTTTCAGTTGATTTATGCATCCATCTTCATAAGTGCACTCCACAGAGTCAAAGGTCCATCCTGCACACCATCATCCTACTTCTTCCTAGGGATGGCTGGTCACTTCAGTTTCTATGCACCCCAGTGCAAACTGAGCTGATCTGCACCTTCAGAACTAATCCGTTAATTGGGATGTAAACAGAACAGAACTAACTTATGAGTGAACACAGGCAAAATGTGCATCAACCAGAAATAAATTGATCCATCCATCCCTGTCTCCCATGTTCTTCTAGCAAGAACATAAGCAGGCAGGAACATAAGAAGTTGTCTCATGTTGAGTCAGACCTCTGGTTCATCTAGCTCAGTACTGTCTACACTGGCTGGCAGCAGCTCTCTCAGCCCTACCTGAAGATGCCAGGGATTGAACCTGGGACCATCTGCGTGCAAAGCTGAGCTATGGCACTTCCCCAGGTAGGCAACAGCCCCCCTCCCTGGTGTGTCACTGCCAACAATTAGTATTCCATGACATACTGCTTCTGAACCTGCTTCCTATTTAGCTATTGTGGCTAATACTGTAGTTGCTGGTAGATCTCTCCAGCACTTCTCATCCTTCTCTCAAGCAAAGTTACCTTAGCAAAGGGGTGTGGGGAACCAGTGATAGGGTGGGCTCAATGGATGTGTAGTAGTGGGTGGGGCAGCAGATGTGATTCTACTAGGCTATGGTGATTCTACCAGCCACACACAGGAAGTTTCTACACTTGCATTTCTCCATCCAGGCAAGCAAGAGGCGTCATTACAGTTCTGGGATACATTCCCATCAGGCAAAAGAACTGGATAATGTGAAGTAAGACCCGTGAGGGGTGTGGCCTGAGAAGGAGGCTTGGCTTTGGGAGAGTTCAGAGGGCCAGAAAGAGAAGACCGAGGGCCACATTTAGCACATGGGCCAGAGTTTCCCAGCCCTGCTCTTGAAGCATAGGTTTTGTCTTCGCCTACAAGAGTAGGTTTGCTCAAGTAGCAAGGAAATTTGTTTGAACTCCGCATATTTGCTTTGTGTTTTAGGGTTCTGAGGGGGGGGGAAGCTATTTAGAATGACTCAAACTTTTCCCTAGACACCTCCTAGAAAGCTCAGAAAACCTGAATCTATTCCGAGCCAGGGAGCACTCATCTGTCACTATCACCAGGTTGAACACATCAAATAACAATTCTGAAAATTCTACTATCTTGAAAATTTTCCATGTGCCTTGTAAACAATAGTTCTGGCCATGTGGTGCCACAGTTCAGGAACAAAGATTATCTGCTAAGATAATGGGGATTTTTAACAGATATGGTATCTGTTGTTATGAAGGGCATACACATTTCTCTTTTAAAAGCTTGCAGGAAGCAGGTGGGAGAGGGTTTGGTATTTGAAAAGAGAAAGCTGATATGTTGATATTTTGGAACGAATGAAGCACAGCTATATGCAGGTAGGTAGGACCATAAAAAGCTGTCCTATACTGAGTCAGAGCATTGGTCCATCTAATTGAGTATGGTCTGCACAGATAGGCAGTGGCCTTGCCAGGCTTTCAACCAGGAGTCTTTCCCCGACCCTTGAAGATGCTGAAGGCTGAAGCTGAGACCTTCTGCATTCAACTATTGAGCTATGGTCTATCTCCAAGTACACAAACCACATTGTACATTTTGTAATATGAAGATTCTGGAATGCAGATGGTATGCTTCTGAGTCTTGTGCTTCCCCCATCTCTTCCCCCCGCCCCGCCCCGCCTCTCTGTTCTAATATATAACTGATTATTGCAAAGTTCATAGTAATAAGGCAAGAAGATAAATAAAACCCTAATTGCTTTCATCATAGTCTGCAAGATTGTAATCGGGGAGGGGGGGTGCAACCTGGCCTCTTCAAAGCATGTAATGACATTCTGAATTAATGGCATCTCATTTAGCAGGCGGAAGAATCGGTGAATATGTGTCACAAATCAGTAAACAGCAAGCTTCATTTATCCATCTGCGTAGCTGTGCATTGAATCTTTGTTGATGTGTATGTGTGTGTTGCTTTCTCCTTACACACACACACAGAGAGAGAGAGCGCAGAATTGAGGAAATGAGCTATTGGAATGGAAGAAAAGAGAAAAGAAACTCTTGATTGTGTTCAGTATTTTTTTTCTCCAGCTCTGGGTTTATTTTGGGAGCTGGAAGATTGGTCAATGTCTAATGTTTCAGAAAATAACCCGAGTGTCTCAAGCGAACAAGCCACAAAACCAGAGCCAGGCTGACATTTGCTAAGGTGGTGTGTGTGTGTGTGTGTGTGTGTGTGTGTGTGTGTGTGTGTGTGTGTGTAAAAGTTGGCTGTGTGTTTCAGATAAGAGTTCACTCATGAACTGGAGGGTTGTTTTTATGTGTTGATGATAATGTGCACTGACAATGTCAGAAATATGATCCCACATAGCCAGTTTTACAGAACTGCGTCTCCCTTAATGCTGCAACTTCTCCAGCTTCCCCTAGCTTTCTGGGTTGAGAATTAAAAGTGTTGAAATACACAGCCAGTGTGATGACAGGGCACACTTGAAAGATTTGTATGAATAAAACATCAGTTTTAGATCTATGTTTCAAATCAACTTAGATGTAGTTTTGGATATCATTCTACAACATCCAGCATCATCACAATGGAGGAGAGTCCATGATTATTCAGAGAAAGGGTGGCCTGTTTAACCCAATGGTTAGGAATAGGACAGAATAGGATAAATATAACTGGCCACTGTGAAACATGTGTTGGTGACCTCATTGTTAGACTATTGTAATGTGAGGCTTCCATTGCAGCTGATCTGGAGGCTAAACCATATCCTGTCACTTACTTACAGAGTTCTCAATTACTCTGGACCAGGTTACCCAAAAGACTGCCTATCCCTCCGCTGCCCAGTAACGGCATTAAGTTCAACAAATGGAACCTGGTTAGTTTTGCAACAGACCTTGATGGTTATCAGCTCATGGTAACACAAGGTTTGGACTTTTTCACCGTTACCACCAAAATTGTAGAATGCTCCGCTTGATTAAATACAGGAGTCCCCACTGGATATTGGCATTCCATCATTTATTGAAGACACAACTATGAGTGTTTTAATGGAGGTATTTTACTACACATTTTAATTGCAGGTTACTGTATTTTGATAGTTTGTTTTATCATTTTTTTCTGCCATTGGTTTTTATTTTTCTGTGAACTGCCTTGGGTTTTCTTCTTAAAATTAAAAGAGGACTAATAATAGTAGTAATAGTAACAACAACAACAACAACAACAACAACGGGTTTTTTGTTCAAAAATTAAAAGAATAACACATGACGTGAATGAAACTGGATTGAGGTTCAGCCAAAAGTCAGCTTCTATCACCCCTGACAAGCACTAGTTTGCTCTACGTGTTGCTTTTAGTGAACACAGGAACAAGCAAAACAGAGATAATATGGGATATACCACTTTAAACAGTCATGCCCTTCCCAAAGAATCCGGGGAGCTGTAGTTAGTTAAGGTTACCAAGACTTGTTAGGAGACACCCTTGTTCCCTTCAGAAAGCTCCTATTCCCAGAGTTCCCTGAGAAGGATTGACTGTTAAAACACCCTGTTTAAAGTAGTGCAATACTGCTTTAAATGATATTGAAGATTAGGCCTTATTCTCATTCTAAAGCAAGAATAGAGAACCTGCGGCCCTCCAGTTGTTGTTGAACTACCACTGCTGCTGCTATCTCTGAAGACTGGCTGTGCTGACTGGGGCTGATGGGAGACAGAGTGCAACACCACTTGGAAGGCCGCAGATTCACCATATTTGTCCTACAGAGGAAGTGAGAACTTATTTTTCCCTGCAGGCCTTGCCTTCTGAATAGGGGAATGAACAGGTGAACCATTGGCTACTTACTATTTTACAATTCCATTACATTCCAGAGACTAGAACCAGGTACCATCAACTGCATCAAATTGCTAGGATTTTCCTACCAACTCCGTATGCACTGTGCCTTTCTAGTGCTAACTAATTCTTCTTCTAATGAATTCCAGAATGCTGATTGGCTTCCCTTTGCACTTTTTTCCCAGGTGATCTGAGGCCAGTTTCTATGCCTACAGAATACAGCTGGATAGGAGAATCAAAAGAGCCAAATATGTTCAAGAGGGGTAGCCGAGGTGAGTGTATGCACAAGCGCAAGCACTTGAAATGTGGATTTTCGGGATCCTCTATTGCTGTGACTGATATTTGTTTAAATTCTGAATGTTAAAGTGCTGAAACCCACCATGGGCCATGCTGGTAAAGGGCAGGAAATACTGTTACAACTACAAAAACATTATTCTGGGTTTGTGTATAACACCCATAAGCACACATGCATACCCTCTAACATGTCACAACGAAAAACTGGGTTGCCATCTTCTGGGGCCACACTCCCATGTGAGTCACATGACCTGCAAGAGATCACAGCTCCGAAAAAGTGCAAGATTTATAGGGGCAAGATTGCAGCGCAAAATTGCATGAGATCATGGTGCCCAAAATGGTCGCTGTGCTCTTACAGAAAAAACGGGATGTCCTGGTTTTTCTGGGACAGTTTAGGGGCATGCACATGGTTATAGGTTTATACATATGACCTTTGCTAATCTAGCACACTTCAAAAGTCCTCAGACATTTCACTCAAGCAAGAGCCTCTAAATCAGGGTTGGGAAACCTGTGACACACCAGACATTGTTGGACTAGAAATGCCATCATCCCTGATAATTGACCATACTGGCTGGGAACTGATGGGGTCTGCTGTTAGCAACATCTGGAGGGCCACAGATTATCTGCTCCTGCTCTAAATTCACCCCAGAATTTCACTTCTGGTTAAACTATGCGGTGATTCTATTTTGTAGACTTTTTGGACATGGTTTCGGAGGATCCATGTAATAAATGCAAGAACAAAGAGACAATGTCTCCCTTTATTTCCCCAGGGAAAAGGACAAAAGGAATGTGCATTTTGTAGTTATCATGCCATACAGAGTTGTGGTTTGTTGTGCCAAAGAACAGTAATTTTAAAAGGATTGTTTTTGTTTCTGGGAAAGAAGGCTCTTTGGATCAATAGACTGGGAAGAGCTGATAGAATAGCTGTGTTTCGTTTCCTCTTTGTGTGCGTGTTTGTGCATCTAAAAAAAACATTCAGGTCTAAAAATGACACCCAGTGGTGCAAACCATTGTGGCTTGTGGGTTCACCTGAAAATGTCACGTTACAGACATCAAGAAAAAAGCTGCTTGGGGCTTCTCTTTATGTATCACCACCCCCAGTCACAAAAGTATGTTTGAGTTTCCATCAGCATTGAACTGAAGCTTCCTACCTTCTTCCTCATTTTTTCTCCTTCACCCCATAACAGACTCTGAGAATTCACTCCTGCGATACCTGAGTGATGACAAAATATTGGTGATCCAGGAAGAGCCATTGACTCAGAAGGACAACAAGCGAGATACGGGTCGCAGGTCAAGGAAAAAGGGCAAGAACAGTGGCAGCCCCAACTATCCCATAAGCCCATCCATGTTGACCTCTTCCATAAACGTACGGCTTGAATCCGGACAGCAAGATGCCTTGAATTTCTCCTTAGCTGAGAGCAACACTGTTCCACTTTATCACGTAAGATTCCTTAACGTACATTTGATTTTTGTGGATTTTGCCAACAAGAAGGGATGAGCCAACAAGATGGTAATTTTGATCACATGTGATTCTAAAAGCACCTTTACATCTAACATGCAGAGGGGTTTCGTATTTAAAAATGCAGATTTTGTAAGCTCTGTGGTTAACGAGGTAGCACAAAGGGGAAATGTAAGCTTTCCCTCTCTGCAATACTTCTGAGGGTGGGGGGGTGGGGTGGATCCCTTTTTTAAATCTGAAAAAAATCCCTTTTCGACTTGTCACATCTTCCTGAGGAGAAAGTTCCACAAATGTGGTGCCACCACCAAGGCAGCCATGTTCCTCATATTTACCAATTGAATATTTGCTAATGATGAGCCAGAGAGTAAAAGGCGAAAGTTTTATACGATCTGAGGTGAAACCAGAGAGTGAGGCCTGTGATGCTCATCTTAAGGCTCAAGACAGATTCATGTGCTGCTAGCCCATTGGGGGCCTTATAAACTGTCGTGTTTGCATCCCACCCTTTCTCCGACGAGCTCAGCTCAGCATATATGGAGCTATCTCTTCACATTTTATCCTCCAGAGGCATCTGTGAGATTGGTTAGGCTGAGGTCGCATCAAGTTGTTGTTTTTAGGGTGCTGAGAATTGTAGCTCTGTGAGAGGTCAACTACATTTTCCAGGATTCTTTAGGGAAAGTCATATGCTTTAAATGTGGATGTGACCTGCGTCACAGTGACCAAACCTTTGGCCCTCCCTCCCTCCAAGATGACTCTGCACCTGCTCATGCCACAGCACCATTAAAAAAACACACAACAGAATTATTTCCTAGATCTTGGTAGCTTAAGGTTTCCTGCAAAGCTGTGTGTTTTCTGCCTTACTATATTAACTCAGCTGTTGTTTAAAGTCTCAAACCAGGCAGGATGTATACCTGAGGAAGGAGTGCTGTTTTATTGTCTCTGAAATGAGACACTGACTCTTACCAAAGTATTTTTAGCAAACAGTGACAATCTCTAACAAAGGCTGGAGTTTCCTACGCCCTTGCTTGCTCTGTGATAATCTTTCTGGGTCAGAAAAGACTCAGAGGGGGAGGGGGAATAGATTTATACGCATGCATTGCGGGAAGAGGACCCAGTCAATCCATCATGGCGATGAGGCAATCATGTCACTGGAAGAGCGACAGGGAAATCATAACGCTGGCTTGAAGCTCATCATTGCAATTTACAATTTTGATTTAACTGCTCCAAAGGTGTCACAAATCTCCGAAGCCTCTGTGGAGGGTTTATATAACAGTGATCTTGTTGGTAGAAGGGTTAGTACCTTTTGGTGAGCCTTGTGATAATGAACTGGCATGCTGTGTCAGAAAGCGAGGAAGCATCGATTAAAAAGAAGCTTGTAACTTATTCCAGGCTTCAGTGTTCTGTTGTGTGTCAGGGCTGGAGTCAGATGCAGGGCAGCAATAAAGGAAGCAGATCTATGTGGTCAGTGAAGTTAACTGTTTACTCAAAGAAATGAACATACAACTCGACCTCATGCTCTCATCAACACTGAGAGCCAGTGTGGTGTAGTGGTTAAGAGCGGTAGACTCGTAATATGGGGAACTGGTTTCGCGTCTCTGCTACTCCACATGCAGCTGCTGGGTGACCTTGGGCTAGTCACACCAGTCTCTCAGCCCCACCCCACACCAGTCTCTCAGCCCCACCCACCCACTCTGTTGTGGGGGAGGAGAGGAAAGGAGATTGTTAGCCACTTTGAGACTCCTTCGGGTAGTGATAAAGCGGGATATCAAATCCAAACTCTTCTTCTTCCTATGGAGCCGTTGGTCTCTGCTTTCTGCCCTCTCTAAGTCTCCTCCTCTCCCAGATGTTTCCTAAGCAATTTCAAACTGCACCTGCACACCTCTGGCCTCTGTTCTGCTCTTCTTATTACTCTGTGAGTTCTCAGAGACCGGGGGAGGGGAGTTTGTCACAGCAGGAGAGGGAGACTCCTGGAATTCTTTTGCACTCCCTTGACCCTCCTCCTCTGCTTCAGCCTGAACTGCTCCCTGTCACAGGCTCTTCCTGCTCACTAAACTATGTTGCATCCGGAAGATCCTCCCAATCTTCTGCATCTGACCTCTCCTCAGTGTCCCCCCACCAATCCCCTGGTTGTGAGTCTTCTTCTGGGGGTTCCCTGGCTGCTGTCTCTCACCACTCTCCTTTGCCCAGCCACTTCATGACAGTTATTGTACATTGACTCCAGAAGAGAGGTGTAGATAAATTTCAGTAGCTCCTGCGGATTTCCCATATGGTTCCTGTTCAAAACTGGCCACCTTCTTTCTTTTAAAGCTACTGGGTAAATGTATAGCATTCTCCTGAAGATGACTTAAGGCATATGCCCACAACCTTTGGGCATGTGGCAAGCAGGGGAAGAAAGCTTGAGCTGCCCATGCATGCTGAATCCTAACCATCATGTCTGGGATTCCACTTGGATGTTCCACTGCTGGAAGCCCAGTTCTTCCGCCCACAGAAGTGTGAGGAATGTTGGCCCAGGAGAGAGATCTTTCTCTGTGGCAGCCACTGAATTGTGGAACTCCCTGTTGGCAAAGGTGTGCATCTTCGTTATGCAGCTTCTGTCATGTTCTGGAGACACACCATCTCTACCCTCAGTGTAGATCCCCAGACATGGTGCGTTGTGTGGAGGCCACATTAGAATCCTAGGCCCTCTTTGCAGATATAAACAGCCGAGCCAACGACAGCCAGAGACTCTTCGCTTTTTCTGAGAATAAGGCAATTTAACCAACCCCTGGGCAGAGGTTTCAGAGTCACCATAGCAAAATTCCTAGTGCAGTGTGTGTGTGTGTGTGTGTGTGTTACTTTGCCTTATATTTCTCCCCCTAAAAAAAACCCCACCTGCACTCAACTATCTCTACCTGCTTCACAAAAATTTCCGTTCACATCCCTTGAAGCACTCCCACTGAATGTGTTCTGTGCATGTGAATTTCTGACAGCACGCACGCACACACACACTCCTGAAGCTACTCAAAATGATAACCCCTGAGACACAATTAAGCTGTTATGCGCCAGAATTTGGCTTTGTTATACTTCATTAGTCCCAGTAAACAAAAGGCATTTAGTTTTAAGACCACAATATCTACGTGCATGAATATGCAACAGAAAATGATGGTTCCTATTTTCCTTCTTTACTTTCTGCTACAGTGTGCAGCAAGGCTATCATACTTGTCACATTTCATTTTGTCTTTTGCCTCACATGTAGCCATCACAGCGTGGGTAACCATCCCTGGGTGCTTACCAGGAATGGTGCGAGCTGTAGTCCCAACAACATCCGGAGGGTGCCATGCTGGCCTTTCCCCATAATTGCAGGCTCTTGGTTGGCTGGCTTCCTCCTTCTCTGATACTGGATTCATACAGCAGGAGCCTCTCATGATGCTCCGAAGTATAGCTGGAATATAATCAAATCCTCTAATGCTCCCACACATATAATACCGGTGCTCCATAAGTAAATATCAGCAGTGTTGCTGGATCAGATGAAGCATCAGTCTGTTCCACCATCCTGTTTAACACAGTGGTCAGAAAGATTATTCTGGGAAGCCCATGATGGGAGTAGGAAGGCAATGACACTCACTTCCACCACCAGAGAGACATAGCCAGTAAAATACCCCTGCATAGTAGAGACTGATTCATTAGGGCAAGTTTGCCCTGCCAACTTAGTTTACCCCTAGCCAGCCATACTCACTGCATACCTCCTTTTTATAACCAATCTACAGAATGGCACTGGTTGTCAGCTTCCTCCTTAGTCTATATCACCATTTTAGAATTCAGCAGGGAAGATGGGGATAAAACCAGAGTTAGTTGTTGGTTCTCCCTATCATAGTCTCTAGCTTCTCCGGACATTTGCTCTCGCTCCCCTTACTTCTGGCCTTTCTGCTTTCTGCCCTACCAGTCCCCAGCAAGCACCAACTTTCACCGTAGTTAACTTTCTTCTTAAGAGACTGTGGTGATGCTCACAGTCTGTTTTCCTCCCTTTGGGTAACTTTCTCATATGATTATGGGTTGAAGATATAATCCTTGGTAGTTCCTCTTGCCTGAAACGATTACAATTAGGTTGGTCAGACACAAAAAATGACAGGGTTTCTGCATGTTTAGTAGCTGTATGGAAGCTGGCTTTTCAGCAAGTGTAGAACAGGGGATTTTAGATGCAGCAGAGGACTCTGTCCTATTGGCAATGCTGAAGTAAGATTGAACTGCCAGGCCAGTTTGCTAAATATGGAATAGGATGAAACCTCTTGTCTGCCTTAGGCAGGGATATCTGAGAATTCAGAATGAAACAGAAATGGAGTGGAAATTGCCAGTGCTTATTTGTCCTGTTTCCAGAATAAAATAAAATAAAAATCAATCCCGTGAATACAATTGGTTTTCCCCGTTGTTGTTGTCTTCAGTCTGCAAACAATATGTAATTGATTCCACCCCTTATGCATTGTGTTTGCTTTGCATTGGAATGAATAGGTGGACTAACATAATGAAAATGTGATTCACATAATTAATTGCGTGGATTATGTAATTTTGCCACAGTTGACAGCAACGTGAATAACGTGTTGCTGTTTTTTGTAGCAAAACACAGACTGCAACAGAATGGAACAGTGCTGCATGCAACAAATGCAGAGTGGCATGGAAAACGATGCCTTCTTACATGCCTAGCCTCAGGCACCAAATGTCTTGGACCAACCATGCCCAGGTGCCTATTTTGTTGAGTTTTAGGTAGCAACTTTAAGCTATAACATAGGGCTGGAGTCTAAAAGCCTGGGTGAATAAAACTATCTTAGACTGTTGGGCCTAAAACTCTGCAAAATAAGCATTGAACAGTCTCACTTAGTTAAGTAAGACTGGCTTTCAAGTAGATATTATAGGATTCTACTGCTAATTATTGTTTTAGTCTGTTTTACAAAGCAATTCTCTGGTGCCTGGGTGTAGGTAAAGCCTGTTGTGGAGGGACTGCTACTCCCAAAGCCCCACCAGGCTTGTTCTGGCTAGAGCAGAAGGTAAAGGTGACTTTTTACCTTTGTGTTCCTCACCAATTCCTTTGCTTGCATGCTTTTTAAAATGAACTCCTTCCATTAGATCAGTGGGAGGGGAAATTACCATGGCATCTCCAGGACTGGCAAAGTTTCCATTTCACTTTGGAAGTATGTTTAGGGAATTGGATGGATCCAGCAGCTTCCTAGTACATTTTTTACATGCTCCGAGAAACCCATTTCTCAAAGAAGGTCCACGGTATCCAATGGCCTCCCAGATACCCTTTCTAGCAGTCTGTGGTTTCTTTTTGCTAAATTTGTATTTTGGAGGGAAGCTATATTTTAAACTCATTTAGGACTCCTTTTGTGGGCTTATTCTGCAACATGTGATTGACAAAATAGTGCATTGGTGGTGGATTTTTTACTGGACTATCCAAACATCACTCAACTTTATTAAATGTGATGTCTCTCTAAAGTTATCACATTATTGCCATCTGGACAAAAGCAGCATGAAGAATCCTCCTCCTCATCATCATTATCATCAGTGCTATTTTCCTAGATCAGTGCTATTTTATGCAGCATTCCACAAGGCAGGCACCCCTACTGAGAAGGCCCTCTGCCTGGTTCCCTGTAACTTCACTTTTCGCAGTGAGGGAACCACCAGAAGGCCCTTGGAGCTGGACCTCAGTGTCCGCGCTGAACAACAACAATAACCCAGAACATTTTGTGGCATGAAAAGGTTACAGAGTTTTCAGCAAGAAGCTCAGGAACATGCGTCAATTGGAAACTAAGCAGCAGTATGTCCTCGCCCAAACCTTTTACAAGCGCAAATGGTATTATTGAAAGCCAGATTGCGTCAAACGGCTCTGAATACCACCATGAGCAAAAATAATCATGAATGCACAATGAAAAGGACTTCTGGAAGGACCTTGAGTTAAAAGATAAGTTATAAATGCTTCTTAATAAATAACAGAGGTCAACCAGCTCTTGGGTCATCTTCCTATAAAATGTTCAACAAAGGATTGTGTTTCAGGACATTTGATGCATCCTTATTTGAGCACAGGTTTTTAATTGACAATATGAACCACCATGAAACCACGTCAGCTACTTGCACTAAAGTCTTTTTCAGCGAAACAGTTGCTCAGAGTCTGGCATTTTATATTGACGGCAGTTACTAAGGGGGAAATGCCCACTAAAAAAGCCTGTGTATTCCAGCTGAGTTTCTTTTCAACCTGTCCTCGGCTCTTTCACAGTTGGGCATTTCTTGAAATTACTGTTTTCATTACAGCAGCCGTGAGAAATGTACGGTAGGTAGCCAAAACCAGGATGATAGCATAATGGGAGGGAAGCACTGAAGAAATGAAATTTATAGCAGTTGGTTAAGAGCAACTGTTGAGTGCATTTTGGAAATCATATTTTCTACCTTGCGTGTGTGTGGGGGGGGGTGTTAAATGGCAATTTAGGTAGATACGTAGCATTGCAAGACTGAATTTGCGTCCATGGTGTTTCTGGTTTATGTGATCCAACCTGGCATATATTCTGCTTTGCCAGTAGCACTCAGGAAGTTTTTGCCTGTGTGGATTCAGACCTTGAGGGCTTTAAATGTATAGCAATGTAATAAGCAAAATCAACCTCCCAGCTCAGGAGGTGAGAAAGCCCCAGTCCCTGTCTTCCACCCGATCTTCTATTTTCTCACTTGCTTCCCGGCACATTTTGTGCTACATAGAAAGGTAAGCCTATTGACTGTGAAGTCATACAACATTTGTTTTCTGGATCGTTAGAGCGGCATTCCCCAGACTGCCACTGGCTCATGCTTTCTGGGTGTGAGGAGCAAACTAGAGGTTTCATTTCACCTTTAATTTATGTACTGCCTTTCTGTACTGTGATGCACAAGGTGGTTTTGCAGCAACAAAATAAACAACAAAGAGAGTACACCTTATAATAATCTGGTCCGATACAAAAAAAGTCATAATAAAAGGAAACTTTAAAATGGAACGACCTAACAAATAAAGTAATACTCAATGATCTATTGGACTATAATAGTAGACAGCAAAATTAACTCTCAGAACATCGGCAAATACTAATTAAACAGGAATTCACTCTTTACAATTAACAAAAAATAATTACTAAACAATGATCAATAAATATAACTACAAGTCACAATGCATAAAATTCCACAGTACATTAAAAAAACCATGTAAAAGGATCAAATTGAGAAACAAAGACACACAACTTATAAAATTATTATTATTTTAAACCTCTGAATTCTTCTTCTCCCTTCCCTGCTGCTTCTACTGTTCTTGAAGTCATGGCCTGGGAGAGGCTAATTGCTCAGCTGGACTTGACTGAGGGTGGGGGAGCAAGGCTCTTCCCCCCCCTTCTTTGCACTTCCTTGCTGAGGAAGCTGGCTTCTGCTGAATTATTTTAAGAGTATTTCTGTAGTCTCTCTTGTACTGTGCTGGATCCTCTATGCATCTCCACAAATGCCAGTCCCCTGGAGTGTGTTAGGCTTCCTTCCCTGGAGATGTACAGCATCCGTAGAGCCTGGAGGCTGAGTGCAGAGGAAAGGAATGGTTTTGAGGGTGGAGGATAGAAATGCATAGAAGAGGGTTGCCTAATAGTGATAAGTGAACTCCCCTAACATTAGTAGAGTTTGGGGGTGGAAACTATAAGTAAAATTGGAGAATGTTTGCAGGGGGGACGAGACTGTGCATCAGATGTGCATTGAATTTGCTTTAAATGTATGATGTAGATCAGGCATCCCCAAACTTTGGCCCTCCAGATGTTTTGGACTACAATTCCCATCATCCCTGACCACTGGTCCTGTTAGCTAGGGATCATGGGAGTTGTAGGCCAAAACATCTGGAGGGCCGCAGTTTGGGGAAGCCTGGTGTAGATAAACTCTTAAGAGTGCATAACCATGTCCCACTGCTTCTCTCCTCCCCACCCCTTGCTACAGATGTGCATCATGGGAGAGGGGGAGTGGCTAATGGAGGGATCCAGTACCCCACCCCTATCTACATAGGAGCCAACTCCTAGGGGCCAAGGTCCCTTTGCCCCTCCCAATAAAATATTTGAGGGGAGTCATGTGATCAATTATGTGGGACAGGGCTTACCTGCACCCTCCCATATTTTATTCAAGTTGGCACCCCTGCCTATTTATATCCAAATCATGCCCACCTCTGTGATTTTTAGATGCAAAGACCCAGATTCCCACAACCGGTCCTACCATCTTAAGTTTTGCTTGGCCCTTAGTTCTGCCAGCATGTCAATGAAATAGGGCTGGGCATTTCTATTCAAGTGCTTTAATTAAGACTCACACACACAGCGTAATTCATGCTACTGCTTCATTTCTTCCTCACAGCATGAGTTTGGAAGATTTGTTATATGCAAGTAGCTACTGGATGTATTAGACTTGGAGTAAAAAATAATAATACAAAACTGATAATTACACAGAACCATCTCTTAAAATAAATGTTTAGGAAGTGGTGTGGAATCGAAACCTAAAATTAAAACATGTGAAGCAATTTCATAAATTGCTTTCAGGATGCAAACTTTGCTTCATTAAATGGTGTCTTTAACTAATGCAATGTTGGCCGGATGCCCAGGTTCGAAGCTGTTGTGCAACACTGGACTAACTGGAATATTAATGTCAGGAATCATGACCCTTTTCACTACAAGGTCATAAAGGCAATTTAAAGGTCTTGCCATCTTTGCTAGGAAGGTTTTTTTTGGGGGGGGGTTCCTTGGTTTTACATCCTGCCCTAAATAGGACTAATAAGTTTCATTTTGGGAGGCATCACTGTAAAATACCACAGCAAATGAAGTGAGGTCTAGCTGCTGCAATGCACTCTGAGGCCCCATCTTCACTATACGTTTAAAGCAGATTCATGCCACTTTGAATTGCCATGTCTTCCCCCCCCCCCCCAAGGATCCTAGGGCATGGAATTTGTTAAGGGTGTTGTGAGTTGTTAAGAGACACCCCTGTTATCATGACAGAGCTACAATTTTCAGAGTGGATTAACAATCCTTCTTCTCTCCCAGGGAACTCTGAAACTTGTACGTCTGTGCAGGGAACTGCTGTTGGGGGGGTGTCTCCTGACAACTCAGCACCCTTAACAAATTACAGTCCCCAGGATTATTTGGGGGAAGTTATGGCTGTTGAAGTGGTATGAAATTGCTTTGATGGAACGTGAAGATGGGGCATGCAACGAAAGGTATGGAGTTTTCCTATTCCAAGTTTTCAGCCAGCCAGTCATTCTGTCTTCAAGGATATTCCATTCCATTCCCATTCCATAGGTTTTCTGTTCCTTAGGAAGTCCTCTCAGTGTACCTAAGTCTCCCTGTGCATGCTTCAAAGTCCTCAGGAATGCTAGAGTCAATGGAATGACCAGTGCTATAGTGGGTGCTAGGCAAGGCCGTACGTACACACCCTGAGGACATCACACATTGAGTATGTCCCAGAAATAGCATGCGATCTTCAGCCCAGACCAGCACTCACCTTTCAAGGTAAGGCATAACATAGCCAGGTGACATTGCAACCTAGAAATAGTATGTCCCAGAAATAGCGTGCTTCCCTGGGCCATTTTAGGACACCTCACATACTATTTCTGGAATCAGCTTCCACATTTCGAGAACAGGATCTGCGCAGAGCCTGTGGGGAACCTACAGCCTACAGAACTGCAGGTTCAACACATGGAGTCAGAACCAATATCAGTACCCATCATACTTGGAATGTACTAGGAGGGGTGGACATCCTCAGATGTTCCTCCACTGCTGTCCGAAAAATGCCTGGCTCTGCTTGCTTTTGGGATGGGAGGAAATTTCAATTCAGCCCACATTTAAAAACTAATCTATTTAATTCACACTTTCCCAAACAATACACGAACCAAAGCACAGCTGTCCTTCGAAATTCACATTTTTACAACACCGTCCTCCCACCAAGCGACACACAGGGAAATGCATAAATTAATGAAAACACACCACAATGACACATCGTATTAGGGATCAGTGCTTGGCAAAAATGGGGGATATTACACAAAATTGCATAAAAGGATATGAATATTAGAACAAATCAGCACTAAAATACTGGCCACTTTTCATGAGGACTTTTAAAAAAAAAGAAGAAGGTTGCAGACTGATAATGGAAATGCCAAGAACTCAATTTAAAGGTTGAAGAAAGGAGGAAGTGAAATGGACAGGTTTGCCCACCCCTACTCACTTCTTGCCCTTTCTTGGAAACTTGTGCCTCCCTTCCAGGCTTCGTATTGTTGATTTGGAAGGGACCAAGAGGGTCATCTAGTTCAACACCCTGCAATGCAGGAATCTTTTGCCTAACATAGGGATTGAACCCAAGACCCTGAGCTCAAGAGTCTTCTGCTCTGAGCTATACTGCATGCATTTTGTGCCCCTCCTGGGGTTGGGGGTGAGGGCATTCCCACACAGTGTGTGAACAACTCTTTTCTTGTGCCAGTGGAGATTTGGGACACTTGTAAGACTTCAGTCCCAAATCACTGCCAGTATGCACCCATCAAACATATTTTTAAAAGTTATTTGTACCTTGCTCCCGATATAGAATCAAAGCAGCAAAACATACACTTCTTTTGAGTTTACCTTTTCTTTTCTCCCCTGCCCCTCTACCACCAACACCACCTTTGCCCTGTTGTTCACTTTCTGCCTTCCTTTCGCTCCTTTTCTGTTTTTTTTCCTTCCCCAGCACAGAATTTTAAGAATTGCAAAATGTTTGTTGCTGGAAGCAATATTCCTTCTTGTCTCCTCCCTCCCCACTATCCACTAGCGGGGCGGGGGGGAGGAACAAAATAACCTCAAAGGCAGCTTTTTATTTTTAGCCTAGCACACACACAAAATTGTGCACGTCTCTGTTGTATCTTATGATGGGCTTAGCGTCAGCTTACTGAACTCAAGAGATAAGTTAAGCCTTCTGGCATTGAAATTGCTGCTGGGTGAAAGGGGGAAATGCTTAGGACGAAGGATCTCTAATTTTCAAAGCTTGAAAAAGAAATAGAAATGTTTTTGTGTGGTGTGTGAAAAAAGTGAATAGAGTACAACAGCATCAGTGATGAAGATGGGACCACTTTACATCTGTAACTCAATGAATCGCTTATCTTGATACTCTGCATGCAGTGTTGGAAAACCAGAGATACACGACTGGGCAAACAGCCTCCCAGAAGCCTAGCTCAATATAGGCATTGCTGCTCCAGCTAATATCCTAGACCCCATTTAGATGATCAGTGACTTCCATTATTATTATTATTATTATTATTATTATTATTATTATTACTACTACTACTGTTGTTATTGTTGTTTACCCTCTGTGGCGTTTCACCTCTAGGGGCTTGGAAAGAGTTAAGTTGCCAGGAAGGTAAACAGTCAATGGGAGCTCTCCAGGCAGAAGCAGGGATATATAAGGGGAAGCAGGCAGACAGGGGGGGGGAGATAAAGAGAGATAAGAGGAGTTGAAGGGAGTTGGTGTTGAGTTAGGAGTTAGTGGGTTATTTGCAGAGAGCTGGTTTAATATATTGAGGTGGAGAATAGGTGGTGATTTTTTTAAAAAATTTTTTTATTAAAAATAAACTTTATTACATAGTACAACATTCATCACAATACAAAATAAAACGTCACAATAAAAGTAAATACAACAAGTATTACAAGTTTTACAGTTGTCTTATTTCATTTCTCCGAAACAGAAAATTGCTTCCCCCTCCCCCATTCCCCCCTCCCTTACGATTTCCCCTTTCCCGTTGACTTCTCAACCTGATCCAAGCTTTTCCTTTTGTTCTTCCATGTTGATTATATTCTACATACCTTATTCTACCATATACAATTATTTCTTATTATTTCTTATTATCATTTGTAACATGCATCATATTTCTTACCATCTGTTTCTTCTAGTTTTTCCACTTCATACTTGAAGCAAAGTATACTTGATACATTACCATATATGAAACTGAACCTTAATTAGTGAAGATAAGGTTGGAGTTTACTACTTTTGTTTTTATATAATCTGTAAATGTTTTCCAATTATTATCAATTTCCTCCTTCTTGGAACCTTTAATTTCCTCATGTTTTTTGGCCAAATTATAATAATTATATAATTTCTCTTGCCAATCTTCTTTTGTCAGTACATGAACAGCCTTCCAGTTTTTTGCTATTAGTAGCCTTGCGGCGGTGACCGCATAACTTAGGCAGCATCTATCTCTAGGATTGACCTCGTTCGGCATCATTCCTAAAAGAAGTAATTTCGGACACTTCTTAATAGGGTATCTCAACATTTTCTTTATTTCATTATAGATTGATTCCCAAAATCTCTTGATTTGTTTACAGTGCCACCACATATGAATGTGGGTGCCTACCGTCTGGTTACATCTCCAGCAAATGTTGCTTACTCCTGGGTAGATTTTTGCCATTTTCGCTGGTGTTAAGTACCACCTGTTTTGCATCTTCATAATATTTTCCTTTATATCATCATAGCATGGTGTGAACTCTAAGTCTTTCGTCCATAATTTTTCCCATTCTTTCATTGTTATGGGTTTCCCCAGGTCTTGAGACCATTTAATCATATAATCTTTTGTTAATTCCTCCTCCGTTTTCCACTTCAATATGATTTGATATAAATAGGTGGTGATTTTAGTCAGACAGGATACAGAGTTGAGAGATTATTTACAAATATTTATTTAGTTGACTTTAGCGGTAATAGGCCGGTAATTTATAATTAGAGGTAATAGGCCAGTATAGGAACCATCTGAAATTTGGAACAACCTAAGATTTGTACTGCAACCATTAAGCTTATGAACACACAATAAAGCAACTTCGTTTTATTTTACCTTATCCTGGTCTGTGGTGTTTTGAGGAGGTATTTATTTTGTCGTTGGCACATCACCAATAGACCGTAAAATGTCCGGGGGTGATGTGCAGGTCAGAGTGACCGCGACACCCTCCTTCTCCCTATGGTCCCAGGGAAAGAGGATTGTGTGTGTGTGTGTGTGTGTGTGTGTGTGTGTGTGTGTACGGTTGAAACTCCTGATTTGTAGAGATTCCATTGTTCCCAGAAACTTTTCTTGTTTTTGCATCATAAACACAACTGTTTGAGTTACAGCATCTTAAAGAGAATCACAGCCCTTCACTATCTGAGAAAAGAAGCAGGTTTGAAATCTGATGTGGCTCTCCTTGATCTCCTAATCTCGCAAGGCAAATTTCAATAGGCAGGGGCTCCTTTCACATTAGTGCAATTAACTACAAACATAAGCTGAGGCCTTCTGTGATTTACAGATCAAAAGCCTTCTGCTCAGATCTGATATCAAAAGGTCTGTTTAACCTCATGAAGCTCATTGCCCAATTAAATTAAAACCAAGCTTCAGTCTTTCCCCTGTGAAAGCCAAGGGGATTGGTTGTAATGAAGTTTCAGGTTGTAGTGGAAGCACTTCTTAAGATTGAATGGATAGGCAGGCAAAGAGATAGGTGGGCAGACACCCAGACTTCTGTTATAGTCAGTCAGATATAGATAAAAACTTATTCATCATTAATATTTTGATTCTATTCTTGCGGGTAGATGGTGATAGCAGAACTCCATGCTCTGGAGCAGGAGGGAGGCAGATTTCTCAATCTGACTATTAGGATGTAGAACAGGCATGGGGAACCTCAGACTCAGGAGTTGAACGTGATTCCATCTAACTCTTTCCATTGCCCAACCCCCAACTACACCTTTCACCAGCCCCACACCTTACCCTCGTCAAGGGGTTTTGCCTGGATGGAATGTGTCCTTTAATTGTAATTAGAGCTTTTTTCTGCCAGAACTCACTGGAACTCAGTTCTGGCACCTTTCAGATAGGCACACTGCAATTATAAAAGGACAAAGTTCAGGGTAAGTTTTAGCACCACTTTTTCTTTTTCTGGAAAAATAGCACTGATTGTGATTATCCTTCTTGCTTGCCTGGGTGGTTGGGTGTTTGGTGTTGGCATGGAATAGATGATAGATAGATAGATGATAGATAGATAGATAGATAGATAGATAGATAGATAGATGATAAATAGATAGATAGATAGATAGATATAGATGATAGATAGATAGATAGATAGATAGATAGATAGATAGATAGATAGATAGATAGATGATAGATAGATAGATGAGGGAGAGATATGATAGATAGCCTTACTGTACAAACATGTGCAAAGAGCCACATCTGTTCCTTCCCTCCCTTTTGTCTCTGTCTTAATGCCTACCATGGCAGGTGGCCCTCAGAAGTGTCACCATGAAAGAATATAGCTCTCAAGCTTTAAAAGGTATACACCCCTGGTGCAGAATGAACAGACCCGACCAACAATTGTAATAAATTTCAAAATATCAAATGTCACGGCTACCATACTCACAAGCATACTTACTTTACAAGGTGAACTATTAGCACACTTTATTCCACCTGTTGAGTAGACAGCTGAGCCCATGACGCTTGTGATATTAATTTTTTACTTATTTGTGCCCAGCGCTGCCTGGGAGCTTTTAAAAATCAAAATATGTAATTTTTAAATGGACTGTGTAATTTGTGAGTTTGGACCTGTTGCACCAAAAATCGGGTGAAGTCACACCAAAGTCACATTTTGGTCTACCATCTTGTTTCAAAATGGCAGCTGGTGTCCAAGCATAGGGAAAACTGATGCCTCCACCTTGGAAAACTTGTGTGCTGAGTTTGGTGAAGATACCTTGAGAGGAAGCCAAACCTATAGCGGACAAACAGGCAAACCGACAAACTACTTTCCAAAATGCACAGTGTTGTTGTTTAGTCGTTTAGTCATGTCCGACTCTTCGTGACCCCATGGACCATAGCACGCCAGGCACTCCTGTCTTCCACTGCCTCCCGCAGTTTGGTCAAACTCAGGTTGGTAGCTTCGAGAACACTGTCCAACCATCTCATCCTCTGTCGTCCCCTTCTCCTGGTGCCCAACACTTTCCCAACATCAGGGTCTTTTCCAGGGAGTCTTCTCTTCTCATGAGGTGGCCAAAGTATTGGAGCCTCATCTTCACGATCTGTCCTTCCAGTGAGCACTCAGGGCTGATTTCCTTCAGAATGGATAGGTTTGATCTTCTTGCAGTCCATGGAACTCTCAAGAGTCTCCTCCAGCACCATAATTCAAAAGTGTCAATTCTTCAGCCTTCTTTATGGTCCAGCTCTCACTTCCATGCATCACTATTGGGAAAACCATAGCTTTAACTATACGGACCTTTGTCGGCAAGGTGATGTCTCTGCTTTTTAAGATGCTGTCTAGGTTTGTCATTGCTTTTCTCCCAAGAAGCAGGCGTCTTTTAATTTCGTGACTGATGTCACCATCTGCAGTGATCAAGGAGCCCAAGAAAGTAAAATCTCTCACTGCCTCCATTTCTTCCCCTTCTATTTGCCAGGAGGTGATGGGACCAGTGGCCATGATCTTGGTTTTTTTGATGTTGAGCTTCAGACCATGTCTTGCGCTCTGCTCTTCCACCCTCATTAAAAGGTTCTTTAATTCCTCCTCACTTTCTGCCATCAAGGTTGTGTCATCTGCATATCTGAGGTTGTTGATATTTCTTCCGGCAATCTTAATTCTGGTTTGGGATTCCTCTAGTCCAGCCTTTCACATGATGCATTCTGCATATAAGTTAAATAAGCAGGGAGACAATATACAACCTTGTCGTACTCCTTTCCCAATTTTGAACCAATCAGTTGTTCCATATCCAGTTCTAACTGTAGCTTCTTGTCCCACATAGAGATTTCTCAGGAGACAGATGAGGTGATCAGGCACTCCCATTTCTTTAAGAACTTGCCATAGTTTGCTGTGATCGACACAGTCAAAGGCTTTTGCGTAGTCAATGAAGCAGAAGTAGACGTTTTTCTGGAACTCTCTAGCTTTCTCCATAATCCAGCGCATGTTTGCTATTTGGTCTCTGGTTCCTCTGCCCCTTCAAAATCCAGCTTGCACTTTTGGGAGTTCTCGGTCCACATACTGTCTAAGCCTGCCTTGTAGAATTTTAAGCATAACCTTGCTAGCGTGTGAAATGAGGGCAATTGTGCGGTAGTTGGAGCATTCTTTGGCACTGCCCTTCTTTGCGATTGGGATGTAGACTGATCTTCTCCGATCCTCTGGCCATTGCTGAGTTTTCCAAACTTGCTGGCATATTGGGTGTAGCACCTTAACAGCATCATCTTTTAAAATTTTAAATAGTTCAGCTGGAATATCATCACTTCATAAGGGATTTGATTTAGATTGTATCTTACTGGCCCAGTGGTTTTTCCTACTTTCTTCAGTTTAAGCTGGAATCTTGCTATAAGAAGCTGATGATCTGAGTTACAATCAGCTCCAGGTCTTGTTTTTGCTGACTGTATAGAGCTTCTCCATCTTTGGCTGCAGAGAATATAATCAATGTGATTTCGATGCTGCCCATTTGGTGATATCCATGTGTAGAGTGGTCTCTTGTGTTGTTGGAAAAGAGTGTTTGAAAAATACACAGTAGATATATTTATTTCATTCTGTCCCAAGGAAGCCCCTCTTCCACTGTACCCTCCGAGCAACCCTGTGAGGTGGGTTAGGCTGATTAAGTGATTGGCCAAAGGCTAATGGGATTCATGGCCGAGTGGGGATTTGAATCTGGGTCTTTCCCATGCCTAGTCTGATGCTCTGACCATTACACTATGCTGTTTCTACAGAATTTCATGTCGCCTAATCTTTGTTTACTGTACCTTGGATTCCATTTATCATTAAAAATGTAAGATAATAATCTTATTTATTGCACTCTAATAGCTAATATCCCTTATCTCCATAATGAAAATTAAAGGGTTCTTGAAGTACAAATGCATTTTTATGTTATGAAGGCAGTGATTCCTTCATTGCTGAGTAAAAAAGCAGAACCACCACCTTCTTGACTAAGCCCTGCTGAAGTCTCAAGAGCATCTATTAAACCCTTTCAGAGAGTACAGCTTTCCTGCAAAAGCTGCTAATTTGACCAGCCAAGGGGTGGATCTTTTGTTCTAAACAATGGTGCAGATGGACATTTGTCCATCATTCTAATGCATGCTCCCAATCTTGCACAGGAAGGGCATCCTCAGAGATGGCAGGGTATAATTCACTTCCTGTATTTAGATTAATTGTAAGCAAGAAAGTTTCTAGTTAAGGTCAGCTGTGCTGGGAGCATTACAGTGCAGCCCTGTATTTTTGCATTGCAGTAAAACCTTGGACATCTCTTCAGTAAGCATGTAGAGGATTGCACCCTCTGTCTGTCTGTCTGTCTGTCTGTCTGTCTGTCTGTCTTCAATCTCTTTAGCCAAAGAGGCTCCCAGAACAGCTTGCAAAATTTTGCAGTGCCTGCCCTTCGAGCAGGGCAGGGAAATTGTGGCTCTTCAGGTGTTCCTTCAGCTGGCATAGTCAATAGCAATGGTTTAACAATGAATTCCTCTTCCCAGGGAACTCTGGGAATTACAGCTCTGTGGGGGAAACAGGGCATCCTAACAATTCTCAGCATGCTCAACAAACTATAGTTCTCAGGATTCTTTGGGGAAAGACAAGACTGCTTAAAGTGGTATAATAATAATAATAATAATAATAATAATAATAATAATAATAATAATAATATTTTTTAATTTATACTCCGCCCTTCCCGGTTCAGAAACCCGGGCTCAGGGTGGCTAACAACAAATTTAAAACACTTAATTGTAATAAAACATAAAAGCAACATAAAATACAGTATAAAAGCATGAATAACAATAAAATTCAAACTTCAAAATCAATTTGGGGAAAATCCATCCAATAAATATTAGATAGTCACCAGGGCTAGCTGGCTAAATTAGTCCTACTTGGGCCAGTGAGGCTAGGGAAAAATTAGCTGTGGGGTCCCAGAGCGGGTAATCTTCATAAAAAGGGGGAAAGGGGAAGAGAAGGGAAATAAAAGATCAGGCTGAGTTCAAATTAAAGGCCAGGGGAAATAGCTCTGTCTTACAGGCCCAGCGGAAGGAGGTAAATCCTGTAGGGCCCTAGTCTCATGGGACAGAGCATTCCACCAGGTCGGAGCCATCACTGAAAAGGCCCTGGCCCTGCTTTAAATATGCAGTGTGGATGGGGCCTTAGAATGCATTCTCAGAAAGGCTGTCTTTACAGTTAAGGAACAATTCATAGCCTCCAACATTTCTCCTGTGAAAATATGGAATGTCCCATTCCATAACAAGAATTTTACTATTTATACCCCACACATCATATTGGGTTGCCCCAGCTGCTCTGGGCAGCTGTCAACATATATAAAACATTTAAAAAATTTTTTTTATAAATTTAAAAGAAAACTTCTCTATACAAGATGGCCTTCAGACAGCTTGGGGGTCAGATAACTTCACACCATCCAACATTTCTCCAATGAAAATAGGAGGAAGGAAAAGTGGGACATTCCGGGATCAAATCAGAAACTGGGATGGCTTCTCTAAATCAGGGACGTCCCTGGAAAATAGGGACACTTGGAGGGTCTGACAATGAATGTGTGTTCAGTGACCCTGAGTATACATTCTTGCTTATTTGTTTTATATGTTAAACTGACTAAGCTCCTGAATATAACAAGTTCTTTGCTGGATCAGACCAAGATTGGCCTAGACCAGTTGTAGGTGGTTCACCAGAAAATGTCATATAGCCCGGCAGGACACCATGGTATTATCTCCAGTGGCATATGTGTACTTTTCTCGCTCTTCTTCGTCCTCTGTTATTGATCACATTAATGAATTTCATTTGATTCTGACGAAGATAATATGTCAGTCTATTTTTGGACGACTGGGTTTTGTTCATAAGCTACTGGAATATTAAATTTTGAACAGAATGTAGGCCCATATATTACAGCTGTAATATGACCTGAAATGTATGTGATTGAATTTTAAGATTTGATAAAGCTGTACTCAGACGCAGCAAGAGAAAGAATTTAGTCTCTAGTTTAGTTTTGGTGGAAGAAAGGGAATGATCTTAGCCTTTCTCTGTGCTCTTGTTGAAATGGGTGTGCATAGTTGCTGTGCAGAGAGCTTGGGACCTGGACAAAAACTTGTATTCCCACCTTTTCTTCCATCCCTTTTATGCCTTCCCCACCCTTGCTAGCCAACTCACATACAACTTAGGACTGGGATAAGGAACCTATGGTCCTTCAGTTATTGTTCATTTCTCACCTGTTCCGACCCTGGGCCAGGCCATACTAGCTGGGGCCAAGTTTACAGTAGTCCTTCTCCTTTTTTTGCAGACCCAATAGTAAATTCTAAAAAGTGAACTGCTTCATCATTGGACACAGGGAGTGGAGAGAGTTAAACCACCCAAATGGGACACATTTGTCAATGTCTAAAATTAATAACGTGAGAATGGAGAGGCCGATGAGAAGAACATCGTTTAGCCTCTAAATATGAATAAATTATAGGCCAGCGACAGAACTGAGTGATGAGGCTTCTCTATTCAAAGGCTGTTTTACTGGAATGGTTTTGCTTCCAGTCCACCATCATTTAGAAGAATATCAGGGTGCTTTATTTATATTTTAATATTGTACTGTTATAAAAAGTTACAGTACCGTATTCATGGCTGAAGTTTTCATTACGACCTTTGAAAAGAAACAAGCACATGAATACTGAAGTGGACTCTACAGCACAGAAGCTGATGTCACAAAAAACATGTAAGATATTTAGGACCCCAAAACTACTGAATAGGGATGTCAGAGAATTCCATCGAAAACAGAAATGGGAGTTGAAATTCCAAAACTGATAATTGGTTTCATGTCTAGAATGTAAATCAATCCAACAAATAAAATTAGTATTTTGCTACTTTCAGTCTGCAAATGATGCATAATTGATTACTCTTTCTTTCCATTTGCATTGCATTTTCTCTGCATTAAACTGAATGGGATGGGGCAATGTAGTGACAATGTAGGTTGTGTAACTTACATATTTTTTGCAGTTAATAGCATAAATATTGTCACAGTGAATAATGACACAAATAATGCCATTTTGGGTGGAAGATGAACTCTAGTAGGACAGAAACAGTGCTGCATGTGACGGATACAGGGCAGAATAGGGAAATATGTCTTCTTACATCCCTACTACTGAATGGTCAGTGAGCACGCTCCGTAGGCATGGAATGGTGGCTGATAGCTGTGGGGGTGGAAGGTGGGAATGGAATGAAGTGGCTGGAATCCTGGAAAGCAGGCACTCACAATGGAGTATTTTGTTACAGGACTCGTTTGGTCGTGTTTCTTTTTTCGTCTTTTTCCTAAAATGAAAGCTTTGCCCTAGAATTTAATATTCGTAGTCAGCTTACACCTTGTCAGCGAGCATTAGTGTAACCACTCGAGACAGTCAAATCTTTTTTCTTCCTTGGGCAAGGATGTGTTATCAATGTTGTGGAAGCATTTATATCCCTGGTCGGCAACTAGTTTTGCTGGAGAGTGCTTGCAGAAAAGGCTTGTGTGGCTATGTTATGCTCTGGTTTGTTTACATACCACTTTTTGGCCCCAAGGCCCCAAAGTGAGAAATAGTGTATTAACACAAAATGAAGACACAACAGAAGTACAGTAAAGAAAAAACCCAGCACCCACTAATCACACTGGATATGCATTTGTGAGTTGTATTTGTGATCCCACCACTGACAAGGCTCTCTAGCATTCTACCTCTCTGTTAAAGTTGGGTTAACTCACATCTCTCTCACACATGCAATCCCTCCTCACTCCTCCAACCTCTCACCTGTGAGGAAGCCCATTCACAACCAATCACCCACAGAGAATGCTCTCAGCCTTGTCACACTCCAGGAGAGCAGCCACAGGGGCTGGTTCACTGGTGGTCACCCACCACACCCAAATAATAGGCTCTGCTCCTAGAAACCAAGTAGAGTTGTGGAAAAATTGATGATCAGGACGACCTGACCAGATCTTCTGGCTCCTCCAAGAGAAGCAAGGTGGACAACGAACGTTTGATCTGATGCAAAATACTCTGTTTGGTTGTTTGCACACAGGCTATGCATTTATGAATTGCATTCATCCTTTCACCATAGATGCAGCTTGGAGAGAAACCAGGTTGATTTACATATCTTCACCACCCAGCTGCTTCAACCTCTCACCTAGGAGTAAGCTCATCCACAATCACACACCTCTTGTGCACCAAGGCCACACACATCCCCCTCCTCTCTGTGTACTGCTGCCTAGAGCCCTTTGCCAACTCCGCTGCTCATTCACACCTCTCATTTCCCTATTGGGCTGCCAAACTGCCAGATAACACTACTTGGGTGGATGAATGTGGTCCATTGTAAGGGGCTCTGTCCTGTTGCTGATCCCTAATTTATGTGGAGCTCAGGATTTTATTTACAGCATGACCACCCTTGATAGTGAAACTTTGAGCCTGGATCAGGTACTAAGATAACTGGTACCCTTTGTTCTGTTGGGGACAGGATTCATTTTTTGGCAAAGAAAGTCTAAAACTACCAAATGTGCCAATCTTATAAACTGGCAAGAACTGTATATTGACCCTTTTTTTTGTATTGCCCCCATGATTTCTGACCTTGTACTCCCTGGTTTGAGTAAACAGCTGTCTAGAACAGCCCAGTAGAAAGCTGGGATAGAAAAGGAAAACTAATAACAAGAAGGCAACAGAGCGGTGTTCTCATAAATTGACTTCAAGATTGGATTCATGCAATGCACTCTTCGTGGAGCTTCCCTTGCCCTTGGTGTGAAAGTTGCAATGAGACCCTCTCAGCATGTAACACCTTTGCTCAAGAGATCTGGACTGGTTGCTCATTTGGGGGCCCAAATTCAATATGTTACTGGTTGGTATATAAAGCCCACAGAGAATTTGGACTGGTTTATTTGCAGGATCGCCTTAGCCCACAAATGCCAACTCAACTGCTTTGTTCTGAAGAAGTGGCCCTGTTAACAGTTGCCACATAATACTCATTCCACAGTTCTAAGAGATTGATCTTTTAGTCTGACAGACTTTGGTACTGCCTGCCTATTGATATCAGCTAGGTGCTTGCTTAAAACATTTTTGCTTAGACAAGCCTACCCAAATATGTAGAAGTTGCATGAGTTTTATACCTTTTTAGCTATTGTTGATTTCAGTCATCTTTTGAATGTTTTAAATTCCTGTTTTTATTGTAAATTTCACTGCTTTATTTTGGTTTTTTTCTTATACTTTTCTTACAGCCATGTGGTCACTACATTTTGTTAAATAAAAGGAAAAATGTTGTCCATGTTACCCTCCCATCAACTGTCAGCATTCTCTAGCCATTAACCAAACCTAGTTCTCATTGGGCTGTTGTTGTTGTTGTTGTTGTTGTTTTGAGGGAGGTAAGGGATTCTTCCTTTGCATTTTGTTTCCAAAGATTTTGTGTATTTCTGCAAACCTCAGTGTTCCCTCAAAGTAGGTTAACATCTCTTTTTTTGTGCATGGGGTTGTATTTCTTTGCTTACAGAAGCAACTATCAGAAATAGCAGCCTGCTTGGCAGAAAGGAGGGGTAGAGTAGGCACACCCACATTTTGCTGCAATCTTGCCCATCACTGACTTTGGCTCTACCCATAGTCAGCATGCACCCTTGGCAGATTACCTGAAAAGTGTGTGCCGTCAACAGAAATCATTTGGCCCACCTTTGCAGTTCAACATCAAAACATGGTCTTTGCAGCATTTCTGCAATGATGCCAGCTTTATGTTGATTGCACTGTTTTAATTATGCTTATATTTCTATGCACCGCACTGGCTTCCCACAATCATTTATACCATAGTCTGGTGCCAGAGCTGAAGCAATAGATTTCTCCACAGGAGGTTGTTGCTAGTGTTGTTATATGCAAGCAGAATTAAAAAGCATGTATATCAAAGGTGTCAGCTTCCAAGCAAAGATTACCCATGTCCTTTGATCCCTAGGCAGTTTTCAAATCACACAGGCAGCACACCTCAGGGAGGCGGTGGGGGGGGGGAGGGAGAGAGAGAGAGAGAAAATGTGTGTGTGTTTGTGTGACCTTGGTGGATTTTGTGTTGATTCACATGCAAAATGATCAAGAGTCCTGGCTTGAACTTGGAAACCCTATTGAATGTTAAGCTAGAAGATAATGACATGACCTGTAACGTTTGGGTGATAACACCCTGCTGACGAGAAACATATTCCAGGCGCATTTCTGCTCTGCAAAGGAGACTGGACATTTGCCTCTGTCCTCTTAGATGTATCAGAGACATGACAAGAGGAATAATTAAGAAAAATGGAGGCTGGTACAGCCACAGCAGAATCGCTCCCAGGAGAAATCCTTCAACCCTTCCAAGGTAAAGCAGCAAAGTTGGAAGATTAATGATGCTGGTCGGCACCTAGCTCTAATAGAGTACCACAAATTCTTACATGGAGCACCCATAGTATCGAACAAGCATCTTTCTTGATGATGATGGGTTGCAGTGCCTGTCAGAAATATTCAAACCATTCCTGGCTGCATGAATTGCTGTGAGTGTGTGTGTGTGCGTGTGTGTGAGAGAGAGAGGGAGAGAGGGAGAGAGAGAGAGGGAGCGAGCCGATAGTTAGCTATTCAAAATTGTTTTGAATGATAAAAGTGTAAATGGGTGCAGACCTCATATTGAAAATGGCAACATTCAGAAAGCATTGGGAGAATACCGGTACATTTCAAACACTCTATCACTGACCTAAATGAACTTCAAAAGGAGAATTCGCTACAGAATTGGCCAGTTGGGTTGTATCACTTAAATTTGGTTCTATTCATTTAGGACTCAAAAAACACCAAGGTTTTGTATTACCACCATGGGTGTGAAAATTAGGACAGCAAAGCTCAGTAGATTGTGCTGGTGAATAAGAAGCCAGGGTTGCCCCCATTCCCCCATCAAATAAGGCAAAAATCCATTCTCCCATAACGTTAGAAAGCATTTCCTTGACACATTTTCTTCCCAGGAAGCCTATGGATTTTAAAGCAGAGGTTAGCTTTGAAAGTTTCAACACGTCAGGAGCCTCATAGGCAGCAAATTGATGTGAGTGAAATTGGACAAGTGATCATTCACACTGTAGTTTCAGAGAACAAGATGAGAAAAAGCTGTTGAATCATTTGTTAGGCAAGCAAAAGGGGGGAAACAGGCAGGTTAAACTGATCGCACAACAATCTGAGTAATGAATACAAAGTGAATCATTTTTGTGTGTTTTCTGTAGAACATGGATGGGGAAACTGGCCCTCCAAATGTTGTTCGGCTACAGGATCCCCATCTGTAGTGTATGTCGGGCCTAGGCTGGAAGCCTCCAGTTGGTGCAAAATGTGGTGAGGTCATACTACCAGCATATAGCTCCAGTACTTAACCAGTTGCAATGGTTGTCCATATGCTTCTGGGCCAAGTTCAGACCTCTTGATTTAATTTGCATGCCCCTTGATAATATGGGTCCAGGAATTCGAATAATAGAATCACAGGATTGTAGAGTTGGAAGGGACCCCAGGTATCTAGTCCAACCCCCTGCAATGCAGAACTTTCAACTAGGTCCTGCATGGCAAATGGCCTTCCAACCTCTGCTTAAAAACTTCCAAGGAAGGAAAAGTCCACCACCTTGAGTCTGTTGCACTGTTGAACAGCTGTCACTGAACTGCAGGTGGCATCTTTTTAGGGAAGTATCTTGAGCCCTGGACTGACTCCATCTGCCAGGCTGGCCATTGGATCCTCTTGGACAGGAACTCCCTGTTCTAGTTGAGCCTTGAGCAACAAGGTCTTCTTGAGCTCTAGTGTGTGCCTGTATTCTTGATTAGCCTTCAGTGCTGACTAGAGATGAGGGGAAAAGTCCAAAAGCCACATCTTGCCACGTCAGGGGAGTGCAACCCCATCCAGAGAACTCCATCTCTCAGACATAAGAACTTGGGGTGCATAATACCTCTGTCTTTCCAGGATTCAGCTTCCCTTTTTAAAAAAGAAATACATATATTGCTTTTTTTCTTTTTGGGGGGTGAAACATTGCTGAGTATATTATCTGAACCAGATAGGGTTTCTCTCCCCACCCCTTCCCTTTTCTTTTCAAAGTGAAATTGCTATGAGGCAGCAGCAGATAATCCTATTTGATCAGATTGCAATGTCTGACTGTCAGAGTTTCATGGAAATCCCTTCTCATCGTTACAAAAGTAATCTGATCTAATATGCATGCATTTACAATCCCGCAGTTATCTTTGAGATTGAGAAGAAAATGCAAGGTTCTGGTTAAATTTTCTCCCTGTTTTCCCAGGGATCCAGAATGGTTTGCAAAGCCTGCTGCAGAGCTGCTTCTTTCGCCCTCTCTGCTTTAAACCACTAATCTCACAGGGGTGTCATCACTGGAAGGTGGGGTGGGGCTCTCAGAAGCAAGCACCCCTTCTTCATTACTCAATCCTTCAAGTCACCTCTGCCCCAATTTCCCCTCACTCAAGGCTCTGAAATTTACCTTGTGGGGGGTATTCAACACAAGGATTTCCATTTGCACCACTGGACCCCCCCCCCCTTCCCACAGTCTGCACACATCATGCACTCTCCCCAGATCTGCTCCAGAGGGTTGGGCAAGGCCCTAGAAGTTCCTAGTCTTTTGGATGTCTTGCCTGGGCCCCTGATAACCGCTCAAGTTCTGATCCCTGCCTCAACCTTTGATTCCCCTCCCTTCCAACTTCCTGACCACAAGGCAGGGAGAGAGGTAAAGGTGCAAAGTCCAGTGTGCACAGAAACACTTAACTTGGGGGTCTAAAGGCTTCACACCAGAGGTCTCTTAAAGCAGGTGTGTCTGCTTGGGAGGAGGGAGATGTCCCAGAAGACTCAGCTGTAAACAATGACCCAGCAGATGACCAGGGAGTTGAGTAGGAAGTCAAGAGGTGGGGCGTCACTGGCTCTTGGGCTGATCTTGGCCCACCATGCGGTCCAATTCCACTTCCCCAATGACACCCACTTGCCAGTCAGCTATCATCACTTTATGATGAGTGGCGTAGGTTGGATTCAATTTTGCGTTGGCTATGTCTGCCAGTTATTCACAGAAGCAGGATTTTAACCTCCCACTCATCACAGGGTGGCCCACCAGGCCAAAATATTCCACATCTGTTCCTGCTCAAAGTTATAGTCCAAACTGAAACCATAGTTTGGGTTATAAATTATGGTTTTCACAATCTGGTTTTGCAAGTTGCACTGTATTGAGATTAAACGTATTAATGCCTGGACTAAAGAATGCAACCTGTTACTCAGCCAGGAATACCACATGGGATGAGACCTTCGAAGCTGCTTGAATCCAGAGAGGTGCTCTTACTAATTATCTTATATGCATCTATTTTCACCCTCAGCTTGCTAAACACTTTAGCAGTGGCTGTTCATTTTGTATAGACATTTTGACTCTCTCTCTGGCAGATGCCTCCAAATTAATACAGCTTGTGAATTGCAAATTAATGGCTGCAATACATGAAGTGCTCTGTGTCGTCAGCCCATTAATATGATATCAGGAGGTAATGTCAAAAAATGATTATAATTAAGGGCCTTGGTGTAAAAATCTTAAAGGACGGTGGTGCTTGCCATTCCATTGGAGTCAGCACCACTACTTGAGTGATGAAGTACTCCTCAAGCTAAGTGGGGTTTTCTGTGTCAACCCTTCATTAATTAAATATCAATTTCATACATTTTGTTAAATAACATATTAGTAATCACGCTAAATTGATATTTATCACCACTACAACATAACTTCCATTGCAGAGTAATTAAATCTGATGACCAGTATCAGGTGTGCACCCCCCCTTCCTTTTAACTTTTGTGTTTGCTAAAAAGAGGTGGAATACTTAAAAATGCCAGTCATAAACAAACACAAACCTGTTGGTTTCAAGGTGCAAAATTGAGATCCTCTTCATTTCAAGTCCACCACTACCACCACCTTCAGGAGTCTATTTCACAGTCAAACAGCTCTTGCTATTGGAAACATTCTTCCTAACATTCAGTCAGAATCTCCTATCTTGAGATTTGAATCCATTAGTTCTAGTCCTACCCTCCAGAGCAGCAGAAAACAAGCTTGTGCTCCATCTTCCCTGTTACAGCCCTTCAGATATTTGAAGACAGCTATCATATCACCTCTGTCTTCTCTTCCCCAGGTTAAACACACACAACTCCCTCAACCACTCCTCATAAGGCTTGTTTTACCAAACCCTGTTGTTTTCAAGACACAATGTTGAAACCCAAATACAGCCCCACTGGTGTAGGAGGTTGGCTTGCGTATAACCTATGGTGTCTTGTGTTAGGATCGCACAAAAGTGGAAAGCATAGGGAAATTTCACATGGATAGAGAGCATTGTTCTATGTGGCATAAATATGGATTTATGTAAGAAAGAAATGTTACACGTTGAAGAGCTCTTGATCAAGATGTTCTATCATTCCCCGTCCTGGCTGCAGTAGAGGCGGCATGGGGGGCAGGGTGCCAAGAAGGTGGCAGATCCATTCTCCATGGAGCACAGTACAGCCATTGAAGTTATTAAAGTTATTGAATCTCTGGTGCCTAGCATTAACCCATTGTACCTGCAAACTGATCCCACCCTGAACTAAAAATTGAATAACAATTTGAACGAGTGTATGTTGGCTCGGAACAAGACAAGCTTCTTGCCCAGAGCTGTTGTGCTACCAGAAAGAAAGAAAGACTTTGGTTAACCCCTATGATACAAGCTATTTTTAAGAAGAGCTTGTTTGAGCAGGGCAGACATTTGTGGTGCAATCATCTTTTATCTCTTTAGTTTCACTTCTTGGAGTGTCCCAGAGAGGAGTCTCTGCTGGCTCTTTTGTTCAGCAGCTGGAATCATTTCTAGTTTTCAAAAAGAAAAAAGGTAGTGGAATTGAAACTGTGGTCTTCACAACCCATGATATCCAGTGGGTCATCACCCAACCTGTTGTGAAATGGGGGCCTGGTACTTCCACATTATCAGGCCTAGGTGTTGGTGATTGTGTAGAAGAACAAGGAAGAATAGGGGGAAAGGATTCAGATCCCAGTTTTGTATTTATTGACTGTAGCTGTGATCACCCTTTTTTATACATTCATAAATCTTTGGATAAACCTAATAAATAAGGAAAACTGGGGAACATTTGTGGCAAGTCCAGTGGCATATTCTATTTCTAGCATGGCTGTGAGTAATGGCTATGTAAATGTCTCGTGAATTGTGCTATTGAAATGCTGAATGGAGCAACTGATATGTGGTTGAATTGTGAGTTAAGTAAACTTTTAAAATAATAATTATCTTTAGATATAAAAGCATTCCTGAATGTTAATATTTAGAGAGCTTTTAATTCATTGCAGTTTGTTTATGCTTTTGTATTTTTGCAGTACAAATTGTATGTCATTGTATCTGGAGAGGGGTGTGTGTGCACCTACTGAGAAGATATATTAAAATGCAACTGTACCAAAAGGAATTACCGTGAAAATGAGCAATATTTAGAAAGGGGGACAAATTTTGTCCTCGCTCAGGGTGCCATATTACCAAAGTCTGCCCCTGACTTTCTGCATTCTGAGCATGTGCTTTGTTGCTGACTGCCGAGTGGCATGAAATAAAAAAAGGGAATGTGATGTTGATGTTTACATGATTTTACATTCAGGCAATAAACATATCTAATATACTTTGTTGGGGGGGGGAGCTTGCTTACAATCTGCTTTGCTTGCCGCTCTTAAACAGAACCCACATGAATATTTGAAACCCTGCCTTTCTTCAGTAAGCTCAAAGTAGTTAACCATTTGTCTCACACTACAGGGGCACTAAACTTCTGCTTGCTAGTGGTGTAGTAGCACATTTTGAGGGCTAGGGCCCCTGGCAGTCCTGCAGCAAAGAACCCAAGGAGCGTCCAAAAAACAGAGACACCTGTACTGATCCATTATTATTTTATATACACACACGTGTACACATCAAAGAACAGTGGTACACATCAAAGCGCAGAATCTGCATAACTTCGATTCTATGCATCATTTCCTGGTTACAGAGGTTCGACTTGTAAAACATACTGAGCTTTTAACAAAAGATATTCAGCCAGCAGAAATGCAGCTTTTAGCTTTTAACTGGGAATGCCAGCAATCTTGTGAAAAAGTCACTATTTAAACTGCGAGTATGAAGAAGGAACTCCATTGCGGGGTTGGAAGTAAAGATGTAGCTATTGAGCCTCTGCTTGATTATTTCCCTCCTTGTCTGCCTTACTGTGCACTGGTTTTTCTCATTGCAAAATTGAAAGTCTCAATTAGCACTGGTTACAGGTAGGTAGCCGTGTTGGTCTGGATCGAAGTAAAATAAAAAAATTCCTTCAGTAGCACCTTAAAGACCAACTAAGTTTTTATTTTGGTATGAGCTTTCGTGTGCATGCACACTTCTTCAGATACAGTGAAATGGAAGTTTTCAGGCACTTATGTAGAGAAGGGGTGGGGAGGGGTGGGGATGGGGAGGGGGGATCACTCAGAAGGGTGGTGGAAATGGGTGATTGACTGACTGATAGCTGTTGATGACCGCAAACGACTGCAAATGGTTTTGCATGAAAAAGCAAGGGTTGAGATGGCTGAAGATCGCTTATCACGTATAATGAGATAAGAACCCGATATCTCTGTTCAATTAGCACTGTATTCACTTTCCAGAGCAAGGAGGGTCCATAAGCTATCTGGTGCTCCAGCAGATGGCAACCCAGAGCTGAGCTCCCCCTCCACTGCATTACTTCAGGGAAGACATCAGAAGTTCCCTTGCATAATTCCAGAAATATTTCTAGGATTGTGCACAATGCTTCTCAGCCATATGCCCCACTCAACATTAACTAACTGCAACAGCTATTACACACAAGAATCTTACGATATTGAAAACATATCTTGGGGCGGAGGAACAAAGTGCCTTAACATTCACTGTTGTGACTGCTAACGGCTGACTTGCAAAAGTCCCAGGGTGCAGTTTTTAAATGGTTCACACATTTCCTCAGTGTTTGCAAATAGACAAATGGTTTGACAATTTTTAGAGCATGCCTGCCTGGGCTTTCAATCTGTTTGACTGGCTTCAAAATCTATATCATTTTCCTGCATGCTTAACTTTGAAAGGGGCAGGGGGAAACATTTTCCCAATTTGAAAAACAAACAAACACCCCACACTTTTTAAATTGTCTGTGGACACCTAAACCGTTTTACAAATTGTTTTCCTTCCACTCTCTCTGACACTATTTCCTCTCCAAAGCTTGCTACTCTTAACTAACTTCCTCTAGCAAGGGAGACTGGTGCATAGAAACAAGCACATATGCCCGATACAGATGCAAACTTGCACCTGAGTATATACACACTCACATTGCAGTGTTCATGCAGGCCACATGGTTGGGTACATTACTTGAGTCGATGGGGACACACATACACATCTAGGGTTCTGTGAATGTTCACTACTGTACTCAGTTTTTTAGCCTTCTGCTAATTAGTCCCTTCCCTATAGCAATGAGAATGATCCTGGGCATTCTGTGATGCCAAGAACATCTCAGGCAGTATCTGGACAAGATCACAGATGGACAACCAGGTGGCAGACAAAAGCCAGTTTTAGGGCCAAACTAGACAAGACGTGTGTGTGTGTGTGTGTGTGTGTGTGTGTGTATAATTAATAATAATAGGAGGGACTGTGGGAAGATGAGGACCAGATTCATAGTCATAGAGTTGGAAGGGACCACGAGGATCATCTAGTCAAACCCCCTGCTATGCAGGAATCTTTTGCCTAAGGTGGGGCTTAAACCTGCAACACTGAGATTAAGAATCTCTTTTAGACCAAAATTGTGATACTAGGGAGGTTAATCCTTCTCCACAGTGCCATTTCCCTGACAAGAAATGCTCCCCAACCCCTGGAGGTATAGTCTGCCATTATGGGGTGTGTGTGTGTGTGTGTGCTAAAAAATTGTAAGAGCGCCTGTGTACAGATCGCCTTAGCTTGACCTTTTGCTGAATTTATTGAAAATTACCTATACCAGATTAAAAACAAAAATGAAACGGCCCCAAAAGCATTTCCATTACATCTCTGGTTTTTCTACATTCTGTGGTCAGTATTTCATTTTTCGTGTAAAATCATTGTTCAGAGTGAGTGCAACTTTTCAGCTTCCTTCCTGTTAGAACGGGCATGGTGGTGGTTTTGGGTTTGTTCTGCTTCCTTGTTTTCTTGGAGATAATGTAACTTTGATCATATTCGGGAACTCTTTCTTTCTTCTCAGTTAACCCGAAATGCTAAACGTCACTCTCTTCTTCTTCCTTTCTCCTCTTCCTTTCTGCAGAGAGCAGGAGAGGCAGTCGGTGGTGATTCTGAAAGGTAACTATTCTTTGCCTTCTTACTACTCAAATTGTAATTAGAGAGTTGGTGCCTTAACTGAGCTTCGAAAATGTGCTTGTCATTTTCAGTTCCTTGCAAACTTTGCACTTTGTAAAAGGTAGCCTTGCATAGTTTGTCAAATAGCATGTAGCCAATAATGAACAGCATTAAAAAATCTCTCTGAAGTGGGCCATTAAAGATTACATGAGAAAGAGATGGACCCTGGAGATCAACCATTGTTAGTCTTCTTTTTCTCCTCCTCCTCCTCCTTGGTAATTTAATTTTGAAACAAAAATATATAATGCATTTTTAACATGGAACAAATACTCATTCATTTATTCTGATCTTTGCATCACACCTGACAATTTTTAAAATAAAAAATATGGTTTTATCAAATGCTAGTCTATGCAAAATAGTCTCGTTGAAAATCATGGACATGACTTACATAGCTCCATTAGTTTCAGTGGGTTTGCCCCGAGTGTAACTTAGTTGGATGCATCCCTTAATGTTTTCAAAGATGTTTATAACATGGGATGGGCCAGCTACATGTTTGAACGTTTTTTCTTTCCTTGTTTTAACATCCAGAGACTAACCATTTGCTTCCTCTCCTCCTCCCCTTCTGACTATTTTTTCTTGCTTTTAACAAGATCTGCAACTGGTCATGATGTAAAAGCATTTAAGGTTTTAAAAGTATTTCACAAACAGACCTAGGGGCTATTTCCCTCAAGTTGCTGTGGTGGCCACTGCACTGTTAGGCTTTAAAGCGGAGCTTGGCATATTTATGGAGGTTAAGACTATCAACGGTTGTGTACTGCCTCCAGCATCAAAAGCAGTCTACCTCTGAATACTGGTTGCTGGGAATCACTTAGGATCCTGGTGGGCCACTGGGAGCACAGAATGTTTTCTTATGTTCTCATGGGAAGCTGGCCACTTCCCATAAGTCTTTTTTGAAATAAAATTTTTATCAGGGTTGTTGTTTTTTTATTGCTCTTGAGCGACAAGAAAACCTGTGGTCCAATATTATTTTGGCACTAATCCTGGGCTAGTATCCAGAATCTTTTAATTGAGGGAGAGAAGGGGCGAAATCTCATATATGACATGGAAACGGAAAAAAGCTTCATTGCTAAAGGGTGATGCTTAGTATACATTTTGCGCATCTCTTTGAAGTACTTTACGTATATAATCTTAATAAACATTACAACAGCCCTGTATAGTAAATCAATAGATGCCAGAAGTGGTGGGGAGAGAGCTAAAGACTAAAGAAGGAAGAGGGCTCTTATGCTCAAATCCTGCTTGCGAGCGTCTAGTCTGGCACTGTGAAAATAAGATGCTGGACTGGTTGGGCCATTGGCCGGATCCAGCAGGCTCTTCTTACATCCTTATGTTCTTATGTTAAGATTGACTCATGCCATCAAAGGATACATAATGGAGCTGATATTTGGCCCATGGATGTCTACCTAATAACCTGTAACTTAAAGTGAATGTAACAGATCAAGGGGCTTTTAAAGAAGTGTAGAGTTAGCAAGTTCAGGGGTAGCCAGCATTAATGGGCAGCTGCCAAGGCCCACAGCTTGGTGTATACACAGAAGGTGTATGCGTCTTCACTGATTTTATTAATTTCTTATTCTATTTATATCTCACCTTTTCTCTCCAAAGAGCTCAAAGTGGCTTACATGGTTCTCCCCCTCACAAGAACCCTGTGAAGTTAAACTGGGAGTTGGTGATCATCCACTGAGCTTCATGGCTGAGTGTGGGGTTTGAACCCTGGTCTCCCAGGTCCTAGCTCAACACTCTAACCACTGTGCCATGCTGGCTTGCCTTACGCTTCTGGGTCCTGGCGCAGATTTGGTCCAGCAGGAGAAGGGAAGCAAATGTACTGAAATGACGGTGGTGAAGAGGTGGGTTTACCTAGGGAGGAGAGCCCATAAAGGCATCTTGGCCAAGCTACACACTGACACACACCTCTGTAGCAGGAATGGGGAATGATTAGCCAGGTGCTGCCTGCAGCTGAATTTGAAGTGGCCTCTGTTCCCCCTTTTCAGCAGAGAGCAGCTGAGAGGGAGAAAGGTTTTGATGCTATGCAAAGTATCTAATGGCATCTGCTTCTGCAAGAGGAACTGGTAGAAGAAGTTCAAAGCGGAAGGTAAAATGTCCTAGTGGAGGTCAACTCGTTTCCTTGCAGAACGTTCCCCATACATGTTGCAATTGCGTGTGGGTAATTTTTGGGATGCAGTTGCATTTGGCATTTGGGTCTTTAAACTGCAAGGCAGGGCTTGCTGTTCAGCTGTGGATTAACATTATTTGCATTCTTCTTGGAGCATTGAGTTCCTTTTGTCTATGCGCAGTTAGAATAGAGAAATGATTTTGGAAGGCTTTGAAAACAGCAACAACAACAACAATGTGGAACTTGTGTGGAGTGGAATTGCAAAGAAACAAGTACATGTCTCTATTTCCATGAGAATAACATTGTGCCTGTGTGGGTAAAGAGCATGTTATTGTGTGTGCATCTCGTCCCACCTGCTGCCACAATGCAGCCCTCCGCAGCTTTCCACAAGCGTGCTGCAGCCTGAAGAAGATTCCCCACACCTGCCCTGTGCAACCTCCATACTCAGTTGCACCGTGCCTTCAAATATACCAGTACCTGGGAGCAATTGTGGGAAGAAGGCTATTTGCTTCAACCAGCAGGTGGGCTTTCCAAAAGGAGTTCAGCAAGATTCTGGCCTAGATGAACCTTTGGTCAGATCCATTAATGCTCTTCATAGGTTCTATGTTATTTCATTCTCAGGTGCTCTAAATTCCTGTTTTCTGTCTAATGTAAAAGTACCCTGGTTGTTCTGAATGTGCCCAAGGGGACTAAGTCTCAACAAATTCAACAGAGGTTAAGCATCTACCCACATCTGCATCCAACAAGAGCTTGGGGGGCATGTTTCTCTCCCCCCCCCCATATCCCTGCAAGTGATTTCATCTGCAGCCCACGTTCTGCCTTTACAAAATGTGTACAATGAAATTGGGGGTCGATACATTTCAACTGTTTGCCTGCCCTTCAGAGAGCTTTGCCTTGCCTCTTCTTTTGAACGGGTGGCGTAGTCAATCATAGGCCCATTAAGGCAGAAAGAAAAACATTTGGTATCGAACACTCTGGGCATTGTGTTACTTCTTGCGTTCAATGTCAAAAGTTGAAAACCCCAAGTATAGGCTGAGCGGGATCGTTTTATCAGGCCAAGTTTCATCATTACAACTCGTCCGGTATTCTTAGCAGACGTTAGTTCTGTAATGGAATAGGCGAGCTTCTAAGCACAAATATAGCATTAAAATAAATCCCCAAGTAATCTTCCAGAACAATAAAAGGAAACGCCTCTGAAGTTTTATGTCCAAAATAATGGATGGTGTACAATCTGGAAGTGGCAAGAAATATATATTAGCAGATCCACACCATACGTTTAAAGAAAATTCAATGCACATTTAAAGCATGTGACTCCCTCCACCATCCTGGGAACTGTAGTTTTCCTCTCAGCACTCTTAGCAAACTTCGGTTCCCAGGATTCTTTGGGAGAATTCATATGCGCATTGAATCTATGTTGTGTATGTGCCCTAAAAATCATTCCAAAATCCATAGTTGGGTAATCCCTTTTATTACAAAGGGCTTCCAGAGGCCATTGCATTACAACTCCTATAATCCCTGATGATTGACTGTGGTAGATGGGTCTGATGGAAGTTGGATTCCATCTTGAGGGCCACAGGTTTCCCACCTCTGATTTATTAGAACTAACAAACATGTCACAAAACACCTTTTCAAGGTTGGGGAGGAACTGTAGCTTAGTGTTATTCCCTTTTCATGCAGAAGGTCTCAGTTTTGGTTTTCTGGTGTCTCCAGGCAGCATTGGGATATTAGTAGTAGTAGACCACCCTATACCCACAGGTCTCAGGGCAGTTTACAACATAAAATCACAAAATGAAAACACAGAATACATAATAAAAACTAAAAACAAAAACAACCCAATAACACCCCCCAGAAGTAAAGAGAAACATGGCAGTTTTTAAATTAGCAAAGATAATAAGAATGATTCATATTGTTGCACGCCACCCCAATCTTCAAGCACTTCGAGATTCCAAGGGTTCCAGGCACCTACCCAGGGTTTCTGTTTCCTTTTGAAAATGAGGCACATATATCTTCGTGATATATGCTTACAGGATTCACCACAAGACCCAAAAGGGTCTTCTTTCTCCCATCGCTGCAAACAGAAATCCACCATTGCTCTGCTTCTCTGCCTTTCAAGCCTGCAGCTTTTGCATCTACCGGTAGGTCACATCACACCCTTGCCTTTCTAAACTCTTGCTTTATCTGTTGAGGGAGGAGACCCCCCACCCCACCCATTTGCTATTTCACATGAACCCATTGGTTCTCTTAATGGCCCATCAGCCAAGAGGCTAGCTTGGCTTGATTAGCTTTTAACACTCGCCAAAGCCAAGGATTAGAAATCTGGTACCCACAAACTCACAGCAATACATATATGGACAAAAGTTCCAAAGAGTTCACATATAAACCTGGCCCCTTATTTATTTAAGATGGTCCGCACCCAGACACTAATGGAATCTAATGGATTTCTGAATGCACAAGGGGAGTTTACAGTAGAAAGAACAGGTAGCCCTTCTGAAACCCTTGCCATGCTGGGCAAGAGCAAGGCACATCAGGCTTTTGACATGCTTGTCCCTCTGAGCTCTCTCTCTGCCATTGTGGAGCTGGATGATGATGAGAGCACAAGTGGGAAAATGTGAAGCCAACCACAGCACAAGTGAAACAACATGCCTACTCTGTGGTGTTGAGGTGGCAAAGAGGGGTCATTTCTCTGCCTCCATCACATCCTCAGGTGTCCAGTGCAGCTTTTTCATATTGTCTGTGAACTGTTAACATCTACTCCAGGGAATGGCATTTTAGACCTTTTGGAAGCCCACTGTAAATTATTTGTAAGGCTCTCCGCAGTAATCTGAGTGCCACAACCACATTTACTTGATTATGTAAAATTTCACCACAGCACACAGTGAGATGAGTAATGTAAGCTTTTTGTCAGAACCGCAGTGGAATGGAAACAGCACTGCATGAATAAATATGCGGCAGGGCAGAAATCTAAGCCTCCGTGCATTCCTGTGTCCTATGAAGCATCTCCATTAAAAACACATATAAAACAATTTCATATGTAAGGACAATGTCAAATCCAATACAAATATGCAGAATTAGAGCTGTGCACCCAATTCAGCCAAAACCTGAACTCAGCCCCAAATTGGGCTAATTCAGGCAGTTCCAGGTTTGAGGTGGCCCCAGATTACCAGAAGTCAGGTTGGAACACCTGGAATAACCTGGAGCTGTCAAAAGGCAGAGTGGTTCGGCAGCAGGGGAGGGGGAGAAGCAGAGGCAAGTGTGCATTCTAATTGGAAAGCAAGTCCCTTTTAACTCACTGGGACTTCATTTCATGTATGCATACACAGTGGCGCTCTCAGGGTAGCATGGATAGGGTGGTGTGGCTTACCTGGCTTTGCACCTCCACACATCACTATCAGGGAAGGCGAGGGCAGGGGCAGCTGGGAACTCGGTGGTGTGTCAGTACAGTGATGGAGCCAAGCGGCACTCCGGCCACTGCACCTGCACCATGCAGAGCTTCCTGTGACCTCTCCCTCCTCCCTCTCAGTAACCAGAAGTGATGTTGGGAAGCCTGGGCCTCTGCCTCTCAGAGAGATAGAGAAAAATATATATAGATATACAGTATGGGCCTGAATATAAGCCACACCCACAAATAAGCCGCATTTTTAAAAAAAAATGGGGGGGGAGAATACCCAAATATAAGCCGCTCCCTTAAAATTTCGCAGCCATAAATGGAGTCATCGGCGTCAGGGAGGGCACGCCTCCACGCACCTCCATGGAAAGAGATGGGGCAAAGGGCAGGGGCAGAGCCATGATTCTGCTTCCAAAAGCTGGGAGCCTCCCTCTTGAATTCCTGGCCAGGCTTTCAGGCTCCTGCTCTGCCCATAAGGAAGATGGAGGGAGGAAGGGATCCAGGTTTGTGAGGTTGTGGGAACTCGCGTCCAAAAAGAACCTGCAGGAGCATAGAAGGAGGACTGAGAAGAGATCCCATCTCCCCCCTGCCGCCCCCGCCTCGTAATTAAAACTGAAATGGTTGGTGCGTAAAAGCCGATTTTTGTAAGGTCGCGAATTTAAGCCGCACTTTAACTTTTCACGGTCGGAATTTAGGGGGAAAGTGTGGCTTATATTCAGGCCAATACGGTAACATCAGAGCAGTTTACAACAATTGCACATAAAACCATGTAAGAAAAACCAAATAAATTTTAAAAAAATTAAAATCAGAAATCAGCTCTTATAGAAAGATGCCTGTATAGGCCTGGCAGAATAGAAAAGTTATCAGCAGGCATTTAAGAGTTGGCACAGAAAAGTGTCCACTAAATCTCTACTGGCAGAGTATTCTACAATACTGGGCCATTGGCACTGCAGGCTCAGTTTTTTGTTGTCAAATGAGCGTCACCAACTTGGGGAATTTCCAACTACATTCTTACAGATGAGATCAGGCTGAGATATAAGGGTTCAGGTACTCCCTGAGGTACCCTGGATCTAAATTGTTCAGGGATTTTTAAATTAATACAAGGGCCTTGAACCTGGCTGTAGATGGGCAGCCAATGCAGAATAGTGCCGTTGTTCTTGGCTGGATCCCCCCATCAGCAATCTGGCTTCTGCATTCTGCTCCAGCAGGAGCTTCTGAAGTGGGCCCAAGGGCAGCCCCACATACAGCACATTGCAGTAATCCAACCTTCGAGGCATGTGGCATTGATAAATCAGGTAAGCAACACAACTCTGTTCACCTACAGCTACTCCTTCTTTCCCTTCCCTCTGTCAAACATACATTTAACCATTAGGGCTGTTCCTCTGAATCAATATAGTGTTGAATCTGGATCAAGCCCACCCCAAAGTGCAAGATCAGGCCCCAGATCAGGGGGTCCATGCATGGTTTTGATAAGAATACCCACTTCTGACTACTAGTAACTGGGAACCGCAAGTTGGTGCTTATTTCCAGCCTGCAGGTTTCCCACAAGCATCTAAGTTGGCCACTGCGAGAACAGGGTGCTGGACTAGATGGGCCTGATCCAGGAGGGTTCTTCTTACGCAGAGGCTGCTTCCAGGATAGTCCTTGTGAGCGTCATGCCATGTGCCCCCACTCTTGCACTGTCTGCTCTTGAGTGTTGTCAGAATACTCCAGTACATTTGTTCCTAACTTTCTCTTCATCTCGTTCTCTTTATTTAATAGGAAATGTAAACTACCTTGTTGAAGAGGCAGAGAGACAAAACAATCTCTGTCTTGGATTATGCACACGTCTTGAGGTGCCCCGCTGTGTTGTTTAAATGAAACAACTTTTTTATTATTTTTTTAAAAAATCCTTTTCACTCTAATTAACATTGGGTGAACTGAAGAAATACTGGCACTGTGATTACATAAATGCTTGTCCTTATTGTCAGCTTAATACATTTATTTACAGAACTCATGTGTGCGTTTGGTGGATTGCCACTGTGTGGCTGTTCAAATGAACAAGAAGCACTTGCTGTTCGTTTTTAGCATGGCAATCAGAGCTTTATTAAGATTTCTTTATAAGCATGCAATGGGAAGCTTGTTCAGCCAGCACACAACTTGCCTGTGTCTTCCAAGAGTTGTTGTTAAGATCATTCCTCATTTGACCAAATATTGAAACCTGCCCTTGATTACTATAGCTTTTCTGTGCATTTATTTACTTATTATTTGTATTTAAAGGGACCCTTGACCATTAGGTCCAGTCGTGACCGACTCTGGGGTTGCGCGCTCATCTCGCATTATTGGCCGAGGGAGCCGGCGTATAGCTTCCAGGTCATGTGGCCAGCATGACAAAGCCACTTCTGGCAAACCAGAGCAGCACACGGAAACACCGTTTACCTTCCCGCTGTAGCGGTTCCTATTTTTCTACTTGCATTTTGACGTGCTTTCGAACTGCTAGGTTGGCAGGAGCTGGGACCGAGCAACAGGAGCTCACCCCGTCACAGGGATTCGAACCGCTGACCTTCTGATCAGCAAGCCCTAGGCTCAGTGGTTTAACTCACAGCGCCACCTGGGTCCCTATTATTTGTATTTATATCCTATCAAATGGTCCCAGAAACAGGTTCAAATTATCATTAAAATCATACAGTAAAACCATGAAGCAAAGCAAGAACAAAATTAAGAAAAAGGCAACACAGAACAGTGATGTAAGTGGTAGCCACAGGTCTGGGTAAAGAGATGCTTCTTGAGTGATAGTTGAAAAGCACACATTGATGTTGTGAGATGCACCATCAGAGGGGAGGTCATTCCACAAATGGACCCACCAAGGTGAGGAAAGAGGATTGCAGTCCTAGTGCTCAGATGTAGGACCCAATGTCCTACCCACAAAACCTGGCTGGCTCTATTATTAAGCAGAGTGAATGGACGTCTGAGGCAGCTGGTTTGGGGTCACATATTTGTTCGCTATTTGATGTATTTATTTATTTTTGTATCCTTGCTTCCAGGCAGAGGCATTTGTGGTGTTTCTGCCTCAGGTACTAAATAACTTGGCCAGCCATGTACACTGTGCGTCTGGTGGGGTGGAGGGGGGCTATTTCTGGTGGGGTGGTGTTGCTATTTGCTGTTCTGCCTCATGCAGAAAAATGTATTGAGTTGGCCCTGACCACAAGAACTGGCTGGCTGGATTGATGTTCCCCTTCCCACTAGCCAAAGGGAATGGTGCTGATCCACATGCGAGGAACATGTAGATGTCATGACCAAGATATAGGTGATTGTCATGGGGAGGTCATTCCCAGTGGTATCATTGCAGAAAACATAATGTCTGCTCCAGTTTATAGGATTACAATAAAACAATCTAACCACGGAGCAATCCAATGAATGCAGAGATGGGTGAGGCATTCAGCTCATATTTTAAGGCAAACCTACCTAATTCACACTTTTCTGAAATAATACACAAACCTAAATAGAACCATCTCCTAAAATTTGCATTATATTAGGAAAAATTGGCTTGCAAGAGCATATTATGGAAAATGTGCATTTTAGGAGAAATTTGCACTAAAATGCTGGTGAACTTTCAAAAGGGCATCAGTCACAAACTGATGTGGAAATGAGGAGAACTGAAACAAGAAAAACCAATACCAAAACAAATGTCAGAGTTCCCCATCCCTGCTCAGATGTAAATGTCATTGAGTTCAGTGAGACTTACTCCCAAGTAACAGTGTACAGGACTGCAGCTTCAATAGTAGTATTTCTAATTGTTATCGTATGACAAGCTTTTTATCCTCCTTTAAAAAAAGGGAAAAAAACCTTCAGAGGAAAAACCCAACAAAATGCATTTGTCCTCTCTGTTTGACCAGAAATGTACTGAGTCATTGGTATTTCTGCTCAGCAGCCCTCCAGTCCAAAAGCTGCAGGAAGTAGAAAGGAGGCAAAAGAAGTTTCTCAGTCACAGCTGGGTCCCCTCCACTAGCCCCTCAGGCTGCTGACCCTTAAAGAACGCTGGCTGTAGCCAAATTAGCAGCAAGCTAGCACTTTTGCTTCCCACTGCTGCTAACACCAAAAAGGCAGGCAAAGGAAAGAGAAACCTCAGGCAGCACATGACTGTAGTTGTGTCCCTTTAATCAATCAACCAGCCCAAAGCCACCCGCTTTGCAGATTTGATCCATGATTTCAAAGCAGCTTCTGTTGCTCGAGTGGAATATGGGGATGCAGGGCCGTCTTAAGCGGGTTGGGCGCCCGGGCGCCATGGTGCGTGGATCGCTCTGCCGCCCCCGCCCCACCCTCTTTCTTCCCGTGACTGGTGGGAGGGCGCAGCATGGTTTTCGTGCGGCTTCGCCGTGCAGCACCCCCCTGCCGACCCGGCGCCCTGGCGCCCCACGCTACCCCAGCCTACCCCTAGAGCCGGCCCTGTGGGGATGTCATAGAATTCAAGAATGTCCAGGCTCCATCACATGATCCAAAGTTCAGGTCAGATGCTTTGAGCCCATCCCAGGATGCCCCAGTTCAGAACTCTGAAAAGCCTTCCCACTAACCACCATGGCAATGTCTTGGACTTCTGCAACCATTCCTTGACATAGCACAGAGATGGGGAACCTTTCGCCTTCCTGGAAGATGCAGTACCACTAAACCTAGAAACCTGCAGTGGTGGTGCTGTAACACAAGAAAGATCAGGCTCTGCTTTCCTCTGGCTGCCATGGTGTAGGCTGGGGGTCCTTTTCAGCCAAAGGGCCACATTCCCTTCTAGGCTACCTTCTGAGGGCCAAATGGCAGCAGAAAGTGAGGCCAGAAGCAAAAAGGGGCAGGGCGCAAATGTTGATTTTTACCTCTGTACAGTAGGCTTGTTTCTACACACACTCACAATAATATCCAGATAAGCAGGAAGCATGATCAGAGTTCAAATGACATGCTCTCGCCAGGCAAGAACACTCAAGTAGGGTGCAAAGCAGGCCCAGAGAGAGGTGTGCTCTGAGGAAAGTCCCAAAGGCCAGATAGAGGGGACTGGAGGGGCCCACATCAATCATGTAGGTAATAAGATTGCTGGGTTCCAGCACTAGAGTCTAGGATTGGAAAATCTGGTTCTTTACACCCACAAGAGACGTAAGCATTCCCAGAGGACCAGTATCCAATTTCTAATGCATTGATTCTGCTTCAAAAAACAAATCCAGGTAATTTCAGAAAGGCAAGATCTTGGTAGGCGAGGAACTTATATGTAAATTGTTAAGTATAATTGTTTAATGTACATTGAAATGGGAAATAATTCCAAAGTGTCTATATGTATACTGTGAAGCACGACATGGGAATTTCCATTGAAGCTAAAGAAGAACTGAAGAGAGAGCCTAACATTAATCATTAAGTGGGGCTGTATCTCTGTGCCTCACTCACAAGGGGATGAGCTCAGAATCACACAAAAAGAGTCTATGAATATGCTAATCTGTGGGCTTCCATCTTGGGTGGAATGGATCTTCGTTCTCAAGCTACTGAAGGGAATGGAAATACTAATCTCTCTCCAGGAAGCTGGAATGGATAAGAGACAGAGCTTTGATTTTTAGCTCTGGGTGCAATGTGTTTTGTAAAGTGCCTTATATTTGGACAAGTATACAAATTATGCATCTATCTGAATGTAACTTTATTTGTTTCAAGTTGTTTTGAAGTTAAGTTCTGCAGTAAAACTTTTGAAGCATATGTTTGAACTGGGAAAAAATTGTTTCAAAAAAGAGTCCGTTTTTATTCATCCATTTTGCTTCCATATGCACAATATTAATATCCTCAGTATTCACATATTTATTTGCTAGAGGCTCTCAGGACCATCTGACCTGTTCTGCCAAGATGGGGGTTAAAGTGCATGAATGCCACATGGAAATCATCATGCATGTGGCAATTTGAGTAATGGTTTTATGGATCCAAACGAAGATCACTGGTGTTCTCTACACACATTACAAAATGAACATAATGTTTCCACCATATTTTTTTTGCAGAAGCATGTGTTTTGTTGTGTCTACCTGTATGATCTCTTTGTTTTATCCGAGGCTTACACTTCCTGCATGGATGTGCTCTCCGAGTAGGGAAAAACACTGTGCTTGAAACTGTTCATTGATACATTCTGTATTTTCCAAATGATTAGGCCTTTCAGCAGTCTGTTAGCCAAGCATACCCATTTCTTTACTTGGAAGTTTGCAGAGAGAGAGAGAAAAAATCCCTGCTCCCCACAAAAAAGAAAAAGAAAAAAAAGATTCATGTTATTCCAGTTTCGTGACATGCAGTAAACCTTTGCCTCAGCAGGCTTTTGTCCAGTCAGGAGGGCAGCTGTGTGTTGATTGTAAAAAATGAGGTTGAGCATTGAAACTGACAGATTCCAGATGGGTCAGATCAGTGGTTCCAGAAACAAGGGAGAGAAAACACCCTGGCAGGAATGTACGAAAACTTTTAGCAACCTTATGGGCAGTTTGAAATAGGATCATTCAGGTCAAAGCTTACACATGTAATCTTGTATTTCTTAAACAAAACTCCACAAGATTGTTCACTTCTACACATTTCAACAACTTTGTAAATTCTTTTTTCTTTTAAGTCCTCATGAAAATTTATCAGCATTTTAGTGCAAATTTCTTCTAATGCACATGCTTGAATCCTGTTCTGCAACTTCAGTAATAAAGGGAACAATGCTGTTCTGCCTATTATTTATATACTTGCAAAGCAATTTTACCCAATACAGTACCCATATTTTTTCGCAGCGGTTTTCACTAGTGCATTTTTATATGTCACTAACATTTGCATTTTAATGTACACTTTACCCAGGCAATGTGCATTTTTGTACATATTGAATGGCTGGAGAACTGCATTCCAAAATTCAAAGATGTATGAATTTTGGGGGGTGCTTGTGTTTTGGTTTAGACATTGTATTGAAAAGTGTGAATTATGTAGATTTGCCTTTAGACTGAACTGAATATAATCCCCACCCCCACATGCCCATAGTGGCATGTGGCATTTCTTCCACCTAATATGCTCCCTTCATTAGGGGCGCACCTTGGTAATATGGTGCCCTGCAAGAGGCCAAAATATGATGACCCTTGCCTGCTAGCCCATGTGCCACCTTCCCAAAGCCGGGTAAGGGAGGCACCAGGCTTTGGGAAGCAGGCATCAGGCTCTGGCATAGTCCTAGAGCCCTCTTGTCTCCTTCCTAAAGCTAGGCAAGTGCTTACTAGGCTTTGGGGAGAAGGCTAGAGGACTCTGTCAGAGTCCTCACTAGGCCTTGGGAAGGAGGTGGAAAGGAACCCCCTTGGCCCCTGCACCCTGTTGGGGGGGGAACCACTTGTGTTGCCCTAAATCTGTCTCTGTCTCGGAGGGCATTCTGTCCAGAATTCCATTCTTATGTTTGCAGTGCAGATAAAGCCTTTAGAAACAAGCTTGCCATTTTTGCATTACACTGAATTAGCCTCGAGAATACAAATGATCTGAAATGTTTAAGAGGGATCAATTTAGATACTTTCATTTTGGAAAGCAGGAAAAGCCATCTATTTCAACACCTTTGGTGTCGCAACTTCAGTAATAGCTTTCCCTTGGACAAGCATCAATTTGCAGATATTTATTGTAACTGAACTCTTAATTACTTGAGGGACAGAAAGGCGCAAGATGCTCATATTAGGAAGGATTCTGCTATAAATAGCCAGAGACTCAAACAGAGAGAATTTGCTAGAATGAAAAGGAGAGAGCCGAGTCACGTTGGAGGATTTATCTGTATGTTTGTTTCACTTATTTCCCCATATATCTTCTTGTTTAGAAAGGCCTGCAAATGTGGCTGCATGGGGCCTCCCACTAGGATGGATGAGAAAATAGAAATCTTTGCTTTTAAAGGCGAACTTACCTAATTCACACATTACAAAACACAGCCGTCTCTGAATCTTGTAATGTAGATCTCCAGCCCACAAGTTTACTGAAAAGCATGGATATACAGTATTAAGGGAAATTGCTTTGCAAAATGTGTTCATTAGGGGAAAATGCATACAAATATGTGCTTATTAGGAAAAATAGACCCTAATATGCTGAAGAAAAATATGAACTGATCTGGAAATGTGGCGAACTGAATTTAAGAATTGAAAAGCACAAAACTGAAGGAAACCAAAATTGTCAGACTTGCCTTTCCCTGTCTCCCATGCAGGTTTACCTGGTCAAATCTGCTTAGGTTCACAGTAGAACTGTGTTGGGATGCTTGCAAAATTCTCCACATCCAAAACTCCCTGTGGATTTTGGAGTTCCAAACTGACTAGTCTCATTTCCAAAACAGAACCAATTCTTTAGGAATCCTCCAGTAATCTGGCTTGTTTTTGTTTTTAATTTCTGACTCCTATATAGAACAATTTCCCACACTCTAAGTGTTCCTCATGTGTGTATCACTGTAAAACCCTGAAAAAAGCAATCTGTGTCATCATCATATATATATATATGTGCAGTTCTGTCAAAATTAGTTTGGCAGGAGTACATGCTGCACCTGAAGTAAAACACCACACCAAAAAGAATTGTGAAGCAATTTTGTATAGGATTGCTTTCTTGATAGGGTTTTACTAACATATACATGCAAAAGAACTGAAAGCCACCACAAACGGACCACACTCTGATTGTGGAATTAACTTCAGGAATACTAGTGAAACTGGAATTCAGGAATGGGACAGAGGCTCAAGAAGAACCAAACTCATTGTGCAATACAAGAGGGAGTTAAAGAAATTTGCTCATTGGAAAGCTGCCTTATGCTGAGTCAGACCTTTGGTTCATCTAGCTCAGTATTGACCATGGCAGGTATGGGAAACCTTTGGCTCTCCATATGTTACTGAACTGCAATTCTCATCACCCCTGGCAATTGGCTGTGCTTGATGGGACCAATGAGAGTTGTAGTTCAGCAACATCAAAAGGGCCAAAGGCTCCCCACACCTGATCTTTGGTGGGTTGCAGTTGCCATCCAAGGTTTCAGGTGGAGGACATTCCTATTCCTCTGTGAAAATGCCAGGGTCTGAAACTTTGCATGCAAAGCTGATGCTGTATCACTGAGCTATGGCACTTCTAATTCCTACAGAAGAGCCATAGTTCACTGGTAGAGCGTATTATTTACACATTGAGGGTCCAAGGTTCAAACTGTAGCATCTCCAGGCAGGACATGGAAACCTCTCAGAGTAGAGAGTGATGAGCTAGATAGACCAGTGGGTCTGATTCAGTACCAATGCAGCTTTCCATGTTTCTAACTATGTCAGGTTGGCTTCCATTCTTTCTGGAGACGCTTGTTTTCCACCTTCTCATTCCCAACCCCCAGCCCCTAATGCTAGCATTAATAGAGATCAGCTAATCAGCTTTGAGGATTGCTAAAGCAGATGCTTTCCCATGAACCAGTTACATTTTCTTAGGCTGATCTCCCTCTCCACCAAGCTTTTCTTAAAGCTAGCATTTTGAGCAGACCTTTCCTGATTTTGCAATCTGCTTTACCGACCAAATCAGCGCACATTGTATTAAATAGCTCAGAAGACTTTGAATGACCCTGTTCTTCTTTGATTTGGGGGAGCCGTTGTTTGTGTGGCTCTTACTGAGCGGGTCTAAGAACTACCTACTTATTCATTGATCCGTCTTCGGATCAACGTCTGTGTGTAAGAGAGACGTGCTAGGTGAATAAGCCCCATGCTCAGGCAGGCAAGTAAATCAGGCAGTCACTGAGCAAATAAACCATATTTATTATTCATTCAGATTGTATTTGTCTGAAGTTATAGACTCTTCCTTTCCCCTCAATCTCTCTGCAGGTATGTGAGTTCTGCCACTGAGCGACAAGGAGGCACATCCATGAGGAAGGTAATTCCTTGCTAAATGACTGTCCTATCCTGAGAGAAATCATTCATTGTTATGTGTTGATAATATAGAGTTGTCTCTAAATTTGTGTCTATGCTGGTGGGCACATCTGACAAACCAGTGTTATGTGTGTTGTTTTTCAAGCAAGGGCTAATGTAGTTTTTTTTCCTCCCAGCTTATCACCCTGCAATGTACTGCTGAAATGATGGATTTGTAAGCCATGCCATTCCTTGAGTATATAAGAAATGCTTAGCTGGATTACTTGCACCAGAGAGCAATCAAGTGAAGCTTTTTGTTCCCAACAGCGAAACTTTTGAAGAATAGGACATAATGGGCAGTATCCAATGCACTTGTTCCGTTAGCATGATAATTTGCGCTTGTGCAATTGAATTTTCCCCCTTCTTCTCCACCCACACCCTGCACTCTCCTCATATCTGCTCCAGAAGGCTTGGGGGAAACCCAGAACAGATTTAGGGAGTATGCTGGGGTGTGGAGAGGGGCAAAAGTTTGGTTGTGCAGGCATAAATTATTTTGTAATTGAACAAGTTACTTAGTGCTGCATTGGATACAAGCCCATGGGTATAGTGGCTCCCTTTTTGTTTGTCCCCAATATCTGTTAACCAGAGATATTCTGCTTCTGAATACTGTTTCTGAGGGGTGTATGGGGTGTTAGGGGTGGGGTGGTACCTCTGCTGGGGGACACGTGTTCCTTCTGGGGTAGTTTGTCCACCTTTGGTCCCCAGTGTGCACTCAGCTCTCACCTGTGGCTCCTAGATGCTGTCAGTGTGCCACAGCAGCCACACCCCAGGAAACTGCTTCAACAGCCTGTCTAAACCAGGTAAGGGTAGCAGATGGGTCTCAAACTCTCGGTGATTTAGGGAATTTGCCTGCACATGAAGACAGGCTCTGGCAGATTGAGCAGACAAGACCAATAGTGGGTCCAACGGTCAAGAAAACACATGCTGTAGAGCAGGGGTCCCCAGACTTACCGGCGTTTGGGCCGGTTCCCACCGCGCCGATCGCACGGAGGAGCGTGCGCCTGTGCGGGCCGGCGGGCGGGGGAGTGCGCGCACGGGCGCATGCGCTCGGGCGCTTACTGGCGCGGCGGCGCGCTTCCAGGGTGGGGAAAGCGCCGAAAATCCATTGTGGGCATGCGCGTGGGCCTCCCCCGACCCAGAAGTGCACCAGAAATGACTTCTTCCGGGTCGGGAGAGGCCCATACACATGCGCAGAAAGGATTTTCGGCGCTTTTTTCCCAACCCAGAAGAGCGCTGCCGTGCTGCGCGCCGTAAGAGCGGGCGGCAGCGGGCGGCGGGGGTCGTCGCGGGCCGGATTGGCAGGCTAATTGGGCCGCATCCGGCCCCCGGGCCGTAGTCTGGGGACCCCTGCTGTAGAGAGAAGTGAGGGGCAGATGTGGCTCGTCAGCCTGTGAAGGTAATCTATCTAGGAGCAGGTAAACTCTGATCATAAACCTTTGCTGCCTCATGGGACATCTCCAGGAGAAGAAGAGGTTATGGAGTAAACCCTAAACAAATATAGAGTAGAGTCCCTAATACGGTTGGAATGCACCTTGTATGCCTCTTTGGGCAACTCCTGCAGCCAAGCTGGTGCCAGATGTATTGCTTTCCTTTCCTTTGGACCACATCAGTTATCTGGGCAGCTTAAGACCTTCATACACACTGCCCAGGCTTGTGCCCCAAGGAGGCTAGCGCAGCGGTTTGACTTCACCCCAAGAGGTGCATTGTCTATCGAAATAGATGGATGCGAACTGCTTCTGAGCCCGGAAGCTCCATTTTGCTGGCACACCTTAATAGATGTGGCATGCATCAGAATGGGTGCAGTGTGTCCTCCCTCCTAAAATAGAAGCTGCTGTTCAGAGATCTGGCCATCCATTCCCTCTGAGCTACACATTCCACAGTCTGCCCAATTCTGTGTGTTTTTTCCTGTTCTTTTCTTTTCCAACTGTCATTCTACATTCTGAAGCCACCAATATGGCTGTGCACTGGATTCGTTCCCAATCCCAAACTGAATCAGGCCAATTTGAGAGGATCCAGGCTTGGCAGAAGCCAAGTGGAGCAGCCCTGAGTTGCTGTGGGTTAGGTCAGACTTCCCAGAGCAATCTGGAGCAGTCAGCAGGTGGGATAGAGAAGCAAGCAGTCACAGCATGTTCCACCACAGGGAGTGCACAGGGGAAGGAGAACCCAGCAGGATTGAACTCTTCACTCATCAGCTCTTGAGCAGAAGATTCAATCCTGTGGAGTGCCTTGCTTCACAAGCAGCGCTACCACAGGTACCGAGAATACTCAGTCCACACCAGCAAAGGTATTTTTGGTGGGGGGGTTTCTTCCAAAGATTTTTTGAACTTCTACAAACCTCAGAGTTCATTCAAGTATACCAGTATTCCCCACCACCACTTGTTTCTCAATGGCCCCATGTTGGTTAAAATCCTGATGACACTTACAACCTGAGTTTTCTGTAAGAAGGAATGGGTTTATTTTTCTGGTTCTTTTTAAAACGCTCTCTGTGCCGCATCTTGTTGCAATGAATTCTGCAAAGTTCATTGTGAGCTGCATGGTGATTTCCCTCTTGCTCCCCGCCTCCCCCAGTCTACTGCCAACAGTAGGTTAGTCTGAGTTCGAGCATCACGAATCAGGCAAAAAAAAAATTCTACCTGTTACTCTCTCTGCACCATTCGCGATTCTTCAAATTTCTGTTTCTTCCTAGTAATCCATGTTTCCCACCCCCCAAAACAAAGTGCCCTAACCCAGAGTTTCCAGAGCTTCGGTCTCTAGCTGTTGTTGGACTAAAAATCCCATCATCCCTAGGTAGCAAGACCAGTAGCTGGGAATGATGGGGACTGTAGTCCAACAACAGCTGGTGACCCAAGTTTGGGAAACCCTGCCCTAACCTAAGATTTATTTGCATTGGTGCTCCACACCCATCTCCTGATTGTCCTGGTCTCCCTTTTCCATATCCTCTCCAGATCTGCACAATCCCTTTTGAGAGGAAATGCCCCAAGCTGTATCTAGTAGATGTACCTAATGGGAATTGTATTCATTGTGGAAGGGAAAGGTTTGCTAGGTAGAAGAGAAGCAGTGCTGTAGCCAAGTCTGAGCAGCATCTTGTGGTATGGCTCCAGTTTCTCCACCTCATCTCCCCTATACAATATACTTGGAGGCTCACATATGCTTGACGGCATTCAGTTCTTCCCTCAGATCACAGGGGGAGGTCCAATGCAGGAGGAGCAGACAGCTGTTCATGTGGCAGAGTTCCCAACCTGCACCCCACATGCCACTAAAATCTTTCCTGGAGAGTGGGGAGACTCTTTTTTGCTGTGACTAGGGAGATAACCAGGGATCAGGAGGGACGTCCCCTTCATCAGGTGATGGAAGCAAGGACTCCAAACCTGAAAGGGAAAGGCACTGCAGGGGCAGTCCACAAGAAGCTGCTCCCCAATGACCCTGTGGGGCCTGAGGATGTTGCACTGATTCCACAGACCTTGGAAGACCTGTGCCTTCCCCACCCTGTTACAGTAGGAGACTACTAGTGAAGGCTGGGGCCCTTTAAGTAGAGCAGCCTCTTGCAGCACAGGTGTTCTTAGTGATTAGGTTGCTGCTGATCCCTCTGCTGCAAAAGGGCACTGATTCTGCTTGTTTCTTTCTGGGGTAACTTCAGTTTGCTGCATTCCCTAGCTTGCCACGCCACAGAGCAGGTCAAGGGGATGAAGAAAGCAAATGTAAGTTCTACTTGTGCAATCCAATTTCCATTGTGCAAGTGGATGCTACCCATGGGATCCATCTCCAGTGCAGCATGGCCAAGGCATAGTTCTGCAGTTAGGACCCACTTGGCATGGAAGGAGAGAGGAGCACTTAACTTCCAGTGTCTCTTCTCTCCTGCCCTGGCTGAGGAACTTCTCACTATGCAATATTGCCTGTATAAAAATAGAGGGGGAAATTGTGTATCTGCAGTCCTATGTATGCCTGTGGTAGCAAATTCCATAGTTTAACAATGACTGTGATAGCCTGCTTCTTTTTGTCTCTGCAGAACCTCCTGCAATTCTGCTTTGTTGGATGGCTCTGAGTCCTGGTTTTATGAGAGGGGAGAATATTCTCTCTCTCTCTCTCTCTCTCCATTTCCCCTCACAATAGATCCAGCTGGTTGTACTTCTAATAGAAGAGCTTCAATTCAAACCCACATTCAGCCACATTTTACTGTCTGGCGTGGCAGAAAAGGAGTTTGAAGGGAAAGGGTAGTGGCATTTTGTGTCCACACATATTCCTTTGCCTGGTGATGGTGCACTTGAGCTATGAGAGATATTCTCCCCTTGCTCCTCAGGTTTAAGTTCTAGAGATCTGGACAAGGGATCTGGAATTGAAAGGAACTCCACTGTGTGTGCGTTTGTGCACTAGTGGGATGTTTTAAAAGCATCAACGGTGTCTCTTTATGCAGCAAAATAGAGCTTGTGTTTTACCAAGCACAGAAACCTCGAAGTAGGGTTTGCCTCAGTTGAGTGACAGGACGGGACTAAGAGTGGTCTCCAGCACCCTTGTTCCATTAGTGCAAGGATTTATGATTGCGCAACAGAACCTTTCCCCCTCTTCTCAGTCCCATGTGCAACCTGCGCCCTCCACAAATCTGCTGCAGAGGGTGAGGAAGGAAAACCTCAGAACAAATGGGGGGCTGTAAGAGGAGGAGAGGGGAGGAGTTTCATTGTGTAAAGGTTAATTGTTGCATTAATAGAGCAAGAGATTTAGCACTGGTTTGGATACGAGCCCTGAAGCCCACAAAAAAGCTGGATCCAGCAGTTTAAAACGGTGCAGCTGTTTAGATGACCATTCTGCCAGATCTCTCTCCCTTGCTTTTTGGATTGGCTTTGCTGAGGCATTTCCCTGTGTGTCTAATCCAGCCCCTTGAATATGCACGTCCAGATGCTGTTGGGAAGAGTCAGAGCAAGGGGTGTGTGTTCATGAGCTGTTATTGCTGCTTGCCAGGAGGCTGCTAAGAGTTTTATGGGGGTTCCCCCCCTTCCTCTGGGCTATTCTTCATGGAGTGAACATGGGGTAATTAGCTGAACCGCCGAATACTCTGAACAGAAGGCCTGGCAGTTCCATTGGCTTTGCAGTGCACGTCTTGCATTTTAAACTCCATTCTAAGTAATCGAGAGCAACATTGTGTAGCAAAGTGCGCAATTAGGTGGGCATTCAGGATTTCAAACAAGGCACAAACTTTGAGAGCAGCTGCTGATAGCATTCATTTTCTTCAGACTTGATTTGTGTGGCTTTTGACAGGGGATGAGTAATCTCTTGCATCTGAGAGTAAATTTTGTCATCTATAGATGCAGATTCAGCTTCCAGACAGATAATAGGTTGTGCTACTGCTTGCTTTTTTTAAGTTACAGCTTAGGAAGTGATCCGTTAAGATTCCGTAAACATTGCCTGTAGGTCTAAAGTACTTGGGAAACTTATTGGAGAGTCAGTGGAGGGTTTTATGAAGGAATAAAACTATTGGTTAAGAAGATTTTCAAGACTGTAACAAATGACATGTTCTCACTAGGTCAGCAAGTGCTTGATAGATTTAAACCAAATTTTGAATGAGCAAGAAATAGAAAGCTCTTAATTTCAGCCAGTCACTCTCTTCTGGGGGAGATGAGGTAAGCAAATATCTCTTTAACCCCCTTTATTCCTGGACTGGGAAGCAGCCAGTTCATCCACTGAAGTTGCAGGGAAGGGGCTTATAGAGCAAAACTGCAAGTTACATTGAAATCCATTATTATAAGTCCCTATTTAAAAACAGAGAGCAAGAAAATGCAACTGCAGATAGGGATGAGCAAATCAGTCAGTTCTGATTGCTTGCCATTTCTCATTTTCCCAATCTTTAGTACAGTTCTCCACATTTCTACAGCAGTTTGCAAAGCCTTTTTTAAAAAATTCCCCATGAAAAGTAATCAGCGAATTTCTCCTAATATATGCATTTGTATTCAGTTTCCCCTAGGCACACATTTTTTGCAAAGTAATGTCCCTAACAAAGTGCATTTTTTAAACAGTACCTGCATTTTTATACACACTGCACCTAAGTACATGCATTTTTGTGGATATTACTTGGCTGGTGAACTGCACTGCAAAAGTTTGAGAAGCACAAATTTCAAAGGATGGCTAAGTTTGTAATCACATGTTTAGAATAGTGTGAATTACGTAGGTGTGCCTTTAAGTGCAAAATGTATCAAATCCTCCCCATCCTTACCGGTAGCTGCAGGAGGGAGATGCAACTTTGCTTATAGCAGCAAGGTATGGATGTTTCTACATCATGAGAGGCAGTGAGCGGCATTGTGGAAATGTTTTAGTGTAGAAACAGCATGGAAAAGGGCTCAAACACAGTGCAAACATGAATTCATTCTCTTGCCCTGTGCATAGAATGTCAGGGGGGAAATGCTAAGCACATCTATGTCCTTGAGTGGCTTACTCCAGAGCAGTCCGAGCTCAGCTCATTGATATCTGTAGAACTTCGATGAATGGTTTTCAGAATTGCACGAAGAACGTATCAGAATAATAATAAAAAAGCTTTGATTCTTGCTGTGCATACTGAGTTATGATTATGCGATTTGATAGAGGCACTGTAGGAAATTGTGAAGCCTGTGGATAAGAGATTGACAAATAATGTTTATTTATTTATTTTTCTTTCCTCCTTATCGGAACACAGTGCTCTTAGCCCCTTATGAATTACGATCTTCCTTAGCTGCCTCAGCCAAACATTGCAAGACATTAAAAATCATCACTTATCTGATTATAAGGGAAGATTGTGCGTCACGTTCATTGGTTTTCTCTGTGCTTGTTTTGCATTTGGGACTTCTGTGCATCACTGTCAGCTGCATCTAATTTTTTCGCAAAGCAATTACCACCGTAGCAGGTGTGAGGGCAGCGTTTTCCTTGGGATGGCAGCATGTCTGGAAATGGGGAATAACCCTTTGTACTACTCCCCACTGCGGTCCTGATGAAAACCATGCAGCTTGCGTGTGACTGCTGCTATTTGACACCCACACCATACATTTAAAGTACTATGGTGCAACTTCAGCATAGGTGCCAAGTTCCGGAATGAAAAATCCGGGATCTTCTACGCACTTCTGGACATGCGTAGAAGCGACTTCTGGCGCTGAGGGCATTTTGGAAATGTGTAGTAGAAGCAACTTCCAGTGCCTGCGCGGCACCAGAAGAGCTCTGTAATCCGGGGGAATACGGGGTATTTTGCCATTCGGGAAACGGTAAGAAAATACGGCGGTTTCTCGGGAAAAACAGGGTACTTAGCAGCTATGAACTTCAGTAGTCATGTCTTCCCCCAAGGAATTCTGGGGACTGGCATGTGCTAGGGGGTACTGTGAGTTGTTAGGAGACCTCTGTTCCTCTCACAGAACTGTAATTCCCAGAGCTCTCTGGGAAGAGGGATTGACTGATAAACCATTCTGGCAACCTAGTGCCCTCCAGATCTTTTGGACTATAACTCATACCATTCTCAGTATTGCGTTCAGCACATTTCTATACCAGCTTGCTTAAAAAAATGTCCTCATGAAAATTACTTAGGATTTTACTATTCATTTCTCCTAATATACACATTTTTTCAAGCAATATTCTCTACTATAATGCATTTTTGAATTTTATTTTCACTAATGTGTGCATTGCCCAATTTCCCCCAATATTTGCTCAAGAACTTTCAGGTTTTCGAAATACGGCAACCCTACCATTGCCTGCTGGCTAACACAGAGTCTCTCACCCCTCAAAGAATAGGGGCCACCACTGAAAAGTGCCTACTCCTTGCTGAGATAGTATAGCATCATCTGTTGATGGTTCCCAGAACGGGGCTTTCTTGTTAGATTTGAGTGGCCATGGTGAGTGTGAAAGGAGCATGGTAGAGAAGATGCTCCTTGAAATATTGGGGACCCAGGTTGGCCATGACAGGGATGGCTAAGCTGCAGCCTTCCAGATGTTGCTGACATACAACTCCAGTCACCCCTGACCATTGGTTATCCTGGCTGGGACTGATGGGAGTTGTAGCTCAGCAACCTAAGCTGCCCTTAATTTAGGATTTTAAATCTGACAGGAAAAATAGTCTGGCAGCCATGAAGATGTCTCAAAAGATGTCTCATTACAACTTAGACCCATCAGTAAGCAAACACATGTTTTCTGTTGAGCCACGCAAGACAAAAGTTGTAAAGCAAGCATTTGAGGTGCAAAATGGGTGTTCCGTCACTTTGGGAAATTCCAGCTAAATGTCATACAGCAATGTGTCCCCTCTATGACTGGCCCATACCCAGCAGAGTACTTAGCATACTTATTTTTCCAGCCCTAGTCCATTTATGTAGATCTCTATGTAGCAGAGGGGAGAGGAGTAAATGATGCCAGTGGAACTAAACCGTGTGTGAACCAAAACCACACACTCAACATCCTGCATTGAAGGCACTAGGCACTGATGACGTGCTACTTGCTGTGGTTTAGAAGGAGCCATAAAGTATACTGTTCTATCTCGCATTCAGATGCACACCCCTTCCTGTTTTCTAGAGCAGTTTGAAACCATGAGTTCTTTTATGCCAGTATGAAGCTAGATTATACTGAATTCAGACTGTTGGCCCATCTAGTTTATTACAATTGTTGCAAGTTATTTTCCCTAACGTAATGGATTTGTGTACAGTATGTCACTTTCACTAATATATATCCTTTCCCCTAATAAATGCACTTTTATGTATATTGATTGGTTGGAAAACTGCATTGCCAAATTCAGAGAAGTGTGGATTTTGAAGGACAGCTGAGTTTCAGTTTGCACATTGGTTCAGTATTGTGAATTAGGTAGCTTCTCATTAAAATGCAAACAAAACTGAATGTCTCTTCCACACCTACTGACAGTTAGCAACTCTCCGAGGTGTGGTCTTTCAGTGTTCTGCTATTTGAGCTCCAGTAGCTGGAGGCGCAAGAAATGGAACCACATATGTCCAAGGCATATGCCCTTCCCTTGCATTATGACCATCATGCTGCACTTGTACAGTGGTGGCTTTTTAAAATAATTTCCCATGCATTTTCCTAACTCACAGCTCAATGAACTTGCTTAGACTCCTCTATCATCCCCAGAAAGTCCTCCTTAATTATGTTCCCTTGAACAATATAATTCAGTGTGCAGGAAGGAAAACAAGAAGAATGAGGCTGATTGACTCCTATTTTTAGACATACTAATCCCTTCTGCTTTCTCTGATCTCTTTTGCTGGCCTGTTCACCATCATCTTCAGAGTCTTTTACAACAAACCAGAGAAGGGTGTGCCTTTGTTCCTTTGAATAGAAATCCTTCAATTGGTTCCAATGGAGCTTATTTTTTCTCGGGTACAAATCTTTTACACCACAAGGAAACCATCTCACAGATGTTCCAAATGTTGCATTTACTTTGGATAATTCCAGTTTCAAGTGTTCTTACTTGCCAAAGTTGGAAAGGGGGTTGTGTTGGGCCGTACCATGAAATCCTTTTGAACTGGTCTTTTCCATGAACGTATTGTGAACCGCCAACTTGTGTAAGTTGCACAGATCTTCAGTTAACCAAAAAGGCAGATAGAATTTGGATTAGGCTCTCATCCCCCAGATGTCACAAAGAAGGATGTGCATTTTCAAAGTACACTCAGAAGTGGTGCACATGATTTTATGATCACAGTTATCCTGTGATAGTTACAGGTAGGTAGCCGTGTTGGTCTGAGTCGAAACAAAATAAAAAATTCCTTCAGTAGCACCTTAAAGACCAACTAAGTTTTTATTTTGGTATGAGTTTTCGTGTGCATGCACACTAGGTTAGGCTAAGAGAGAGAGACTGGCCCAGAATGACTAGTGAGCTTCATGGCTGAGTGGGGATTTGAATCCTAATTTCCTGGGTCTTAGTTCAATGCTCTAGCCACTACACCACACTAGTTGACCTGAAACTGTCTCATACTGAGTCAGGCCACTGGACTTTCTTAATCTCAAGGTTGGGTTTGAACCCCATGTTGGGCAAAAAGATTCCTGCATTGCATGGGGTTGGACTAGATGACTCTCATGGTCCCTTCCAACTCTACAGTTCTATGACTCTGTGATCTGGCAGCAGCATTCCAGAGTCCCGGGCAGAGGAGGTCTTTCCCAATCCTTCTAACTGAGTTCATTTAACTAGAAATGCTGGACAGGGCTTCATATGATTTCTACCCTGGACCCTTCCTTTCCAATGCCATATAAAACTTAGTTATTTAATTGCATTTATGAACCACACACCCACCACTGGCACATTGGAAGCTTTCCCAGAAAGGCATAAACACAAAAAGGCTCCCCACTCTTTTCATAGTAACTGCTTTCCCCCAAGTCCTCTGAAGCTAAGGTGGTCACCTGAGTGATGTGCTTCCTGAGCCATTTCCATAACACACTGCGGTTCAGTGACTCAGGCGTGACAGTCATGCTAGGCTCATGTTTCTGAGGTGGTTCAGTCATATAACACCGTTGCTGTTACTCAAGCGGGGGTCGGGAGAGCAGGAGGCTATAGCTGAGCAATTTTTAGGGAAGGACCCTAAAAGGTTTACACACAAACGGCCTGTTCTTGCATTGATTCTGATGGCCAGTTGGTACTAATACATCACTAAAACATTTGACCAGGCTTTCCATGACCTATAAGATCAGACCCTATTTTATGTGTCTAAATCCCCTGAATTCCTGATCCCCCCTTATATATATATATATATTTATGCTGCTGTTTATTAGTTTTAGGTTGTTTATTTTGCTTTAATGCTAGTTCAGTAGCTCTGATGGATATGTACAGAGTTTGCATGGCTGAGCTGCCATCCTTCCTGCTTTTTTATCTTAAATTTCAGGTTAGATGGTCAGGGGCTGGGCCTCTATTAAGGGCCAACCAGAATGTCACAGAATCATTCAGATTCCCCAGGTGTCCTCATCAGGCAAGACATTACATAAAGCAAGGGGGGTGAGGAAAAATCATACTAGGACACAGGAGACCAGGGTTCAAATCCCCACTTGGCCATGAAGCTCACTGGGTGAACTTCAGCCAGTCACCATCTCACAGCCTAACCTACCTCTCAGGGTTGTTGTGGGGATAAGAGGAGGGGGAATAGAACTATGTGTGCACCTTGAGCTCCTTGGAGAGAGAGAAAAGTGAGATATAAATGCAATACATAAATGTGTACATAAATTCCTGTTTCATACAATATCTTGCCTGTTGAAGACTTCTGGAAAATTTGAATTTTAAGTTTGTTTTATTTGAGAACAACACTTTTAATGTTCTCACAGAAGAATGTACTGGATCAGGCCAAAGGCTCATCTAGTCCACCAATCTGTGCCTATGAGAAGCACTTGTGGTTGTCCCAACTGGTATTCAGAGTTGTCCACTATGACAGTGGACATAGAACATAGCCATTGTGGCAAGTAGCCACTGATAGCCTTGTCCTACATGAATTTGTCTAATGCTATTTAAAGCTATCCAAGTTTCCTTTAAAGCTAGATTTTTATTTTATATTTTGTGATGCTTTCTCGATGGAAAGAATCTGGACCAGAGTCCACCAAAAGCACCCAATAAGTCTGTCTTCGGCCAAGTAACAGGCGAGGTGGGAGAACCGATTCCTAAGGGAGGTGACCATTGCTCACTATTTAAGAGAGCCCTCAAAATAGGTAAAAGGGGTAGGGATGCCGGGGAGCAAATCTGATTCACTTCACATCTAAATGTGAATCTGCATAATTCACACTGTCCAATACAATATGAGAATCAAAACAACAGGTCTTTGGGGTCTTGGACAGAAGAAGTTTTCGAATTTCCATTACTTGCTTCTTCCCATTACTTACTTCCTGATCGCTTTCTAACTGGATCACTCTGATGCTCTACCACTGAATTATGACCATTTTTCATAGCAACAATGGAAGAGGGTTGGTTGGGTTGGTGCCCTGCTTGTGGGCTTCCCAAAGGCATATGGTTGGCCATTGTGGGGAGTTGGGTGCTGGACTGGATGGGCCTTCAATTTAACCCAGAAGGGGTCTTCCTATTTTATGTTGATTCTGTAGGCACTGTGCACATTTTCCTGTGGGGGGGGGCGGCTCTCTGCAGTCTGAAAAATGAGTTACTTCATGAGCTCTTGATAAGGTTGGATGTGATTGTCTTCGTCCTCCTGCTGTCTGATTCTGATTTATTCAAAATAATTCCTGCTCATGGAAAATTTGCTGCATTGTGTAGGGTGCACTCAAACAGATTGCAGGGCGGTCGCTGCTGCTTATTGATTCTGCTGCAATGTGGAAGCTTCCACTGGGGGGGGGGATGAAATCAGCTTTCTTCTAGCCCTTTGTGGCTGCAAACTTCACTTTGAAACCAGAAAACTAGGTAGAAAACATGAGTTGGGTTAAAATTGATGCAGGCACACATTGCACAGGACATAATGAAAAACGGCACGTAGCCAGGCCGATCCACTCAACCATGGTGCCCTGTTGAAAGTCGCAGGCAAAGGCCTTGAAAAACCAGTACATGCTTGCTACCTCCCCAAGGCCAACTCTTTGTGGTGTGCATCTGTTCCGATTTCTCTCTCTTTCTGGATAGTATTAACAAAAATCCACAAAGCTCTCATACATAGATTTATTGAAGATTATTAAGGCATGTGTATAAATATTACTCACATTCCAATAGGCTGTTCTATGGCTCAATGAAGATGGTTAGAAGCTTTTTATGAAGTTCTCTGTGGAGTTCTGTAAGGACGAAGTGAGTTCGCCCTTCTTCTTGGGTTTGCCATAACTAGACTGCCACTAGATTACAAAGGAGGAAGGGAGGTATTGTCCTGATGTCTGGCAGAGCCAGCAGAAAGTAGAATATTGCTGTGCCTACAGTTCCCAACCTGCCTTTGGGTCTAAAGGGGGGGGGAATGCACTACCTTTCCTAAAAGGGGCAGCGTTGTTATTCCTTCTACCTGATACTAATACAGTACATAGATTTGCTATCACTAAATAACTGAACCCTGTGGGGGCAGAAGAACATCTCTTGGCGCACAGTTGGCCTCCCACTGGAAACAAGATGTTTCTGTTTCTTTTATCTGTTCATAGACCAGTTTACTATTCAAAAGATCTTGAAGTGGTTTGCATCCATAATAAGACCATATATTTTAACATTAAAAATACATTAAAAAATTATCTATATCCTCTGCATACTCAAACAGCACCACCTTCAGGGCTCACTGGGTGGAACCAGCCCTGCCATGGTCTGAATGATTTACTGAGGAATGAAAAATCCCATGTGATTCAAGTTATTCCATCTATTATACATTCACGGCTGCAGTTTTAGGGTGAAAATCTAGTACTAGTCTACACATGTACCAGAACGTGGTGATTGCAATCATGAGGTGATAGATTGGGTTGTACCATTTCAGCCTACAGGTGTGGATACCAATTTTTAATTTCCCCCACTTCAAAATAAATCAATAAAAAGCTCCAAGACACACCAGGAAAAAATGTACTACCCAGTCCATTTGGTGTTCGTGACAGTCTCCAATTGCAGGAGGGCTCCCCACTCCCACTCCCCAAGGGCAATTTGAAAATATAGCCCACCTCCTGTAGTGGTACAGTCCATTCTGCAACCTCAGAATTCTACCACCTTGATCGCTACTTGTGCCTGTTGTGTGTGTACACCAGGCTACGCATATGCTCTGAAGTGCTCTGGGAATGGTTTGCAATAGCTCCACCCTGAAAGTTTCTCTTGCATTTTTCTCCGACCATTCTCCATCAGGTAGCGATAAAAGAAATTGCTTTCAAAAATTATGAAAGAGGACATGTTTTTTAAATAAAATAAAATAATATTTGACATTTTCATGGGTGGGGTGCAGGATTTTTGTCATGCTCACTATACTTCTCTTCCTTCTAATAAGTGTACGTCTCTTCCTTCTAATAAGTGTAGCCCAGAAGGCATATGGGGGCACTTGATGATCCTGTAGCCAAGCAGGTAGCAGGCAGTGTCATGGTTGCAGGACCTCAGATAGCTCTGAGTGATCCAAATGGAGGGATTATAACTCCAGGTTATTCCTCCCAGGATTCACCCCATTGGAATACAAATGACATTTCATAAAGGGAGAGCCCTCTGACTTGGAGCTGAGCACTTTGTTGCTTTACTGTCACTTCATGCCCGTTGTGCTCCCTGAAACAATGAATAGTAGTTGTGAAGTGGGAGATGCTTGGTGTGATAGATTCCTTGGGGGAGGGGGATCATTATTCGTAGGGTCGTCTGTATAGGTCCTGGCACATGAGCCTCAGGTTCTAGTTAAGGGCTGGGAGATATTTTTCAGACTGGGGACCACATTGCCTTCTAGGCAGCTTTTTGGGGGTGGAAACAGAGGGAAAAGTGGGTGGGTCAATTAATGCAAACTTCCTTCCTTGTCCAGCAGGCTGGTTTCTACACACACACACACACCTCTTTATTCTCCATCATGCAAAGCAACATGCATTATCAAAGTTTAATGAAACATCCCAGACAATAACATATTTTCAAGCCACTTTCACCACACTTGGTATTATGTATGTCTTCACCCTTTCCGTTGTTAGAATATCTGTAATTCTTATTAAACAGCTGGCATGGAAGTGTTTTTTTTTTATTTTTAAGAATGGCAAACATTTTGGAGAGGGAGAGTGGAATCCCAGCTGGAAGCAGTAATGTATGTGGCCATTATGAAGCACTGACTTTTGTCTACAGTGGCTTTGCTCAACATTCCACATGCCAATCACTGACCAGTCTCTCTCTCTCTCTCTCTCTCTCTCTCTCTCTCTTTTCTCTCTCTCTTTTTCTCTTTCGTCTTTTCTTCCAGTCATTTCACTATGCTTCCCTGAGGGTAAAAAGCAAGAAATGGCCCAAAGGTAAGTTGTTTTAATTATTCATCTGCTTACATATTCCTTACAGAACTTGGAAATCAAGGTTCCACTTTTGTGAAAGCATTACATTTCTAGCACGGTGCTTCTTCTTTTTCTTGAAAAAGAGTGGCCAGAACTCAGCATGAACACCTCCCTTGTTGTCTTGCAATGGCTCCCACCTGAGAGGTTCCAGAACTGAGTTCCACCGGGGGCGGGGGAGTCCTGCATTTGCAGAGCTTTAGCATAAAGCACCTTGCAAGTCATACAGTATTTGGATGTTCAAATCCACCTTGCATTTAGAATCACATTAGGAAGAGCGGGTAGTTCACTTGGTACCTTAGGTTGCAATCCTGTACCCCCTTACATGGAAGTAAGTCTTATTGAACTCAGTGGGACTAACTTCTATGTAGGCATGCATGGGATTGTCCTCTAACTGGTAAATACAGAGGTGTCAAGCAAACAGCAGATACTTCTCGGGAGCATGTTCCAAAGATGAGGCAAAAGGAGTCCTGTCGCTTTCACCACCCACCTTAACATCAGAAGACAAGGACGGCCACAGAAGGTATTCAGATGATCTCAATGAACATAGATGGGAAAAAATGGTTGTTATTAGCTGTCAAGACCCCAAACCTTAAGTTCCAGCTTATATGTTCTTCAGTTCTTCTAAAACTAGCTGGAATGTTGCTTCAAGAAAGGAATAAACTTTTCAGAGCTTAGCTGCTGGATGCCAAAGAAGAAAGGATAGCAATTTAATGTGATCTAAATTCTTGACTCTGCTTCACAGCTGTAGGACAAATATAATTAATATAACAATGTAAACTCAATTTTTCACAGTGAATAGTCTAATGTTTTAATTAAATTTGCCCAAGGAGTTTAAGGGAAAGTGATATGAATATTAGGGGCAGGGGGTCTCTTTCTGGTGACAGAGAAGGAAAGGGAGAATAAAATGTTAAGAGTTATGAAGTCGGATGCACTGAAATGTTGAAAATAAATTGGGCATCCAATATCAGCCTTATGAAGCCAAAGTACTCCTTATGAATTAGACTCAGATTTTATTGAAAAATACTTTTGTTATATGTACACTGAACATTCTTTCTTACTTGGTTAAAAAGAGATCAGACAGAGAAGTCGCAACACTTTTTTAAAAAAAGTTTTTATTAAACAAATTTAACAAACCATACCATCAATCAATATAGCCAATTACATCCCCCCCTTTTTTATACCCTCCCCCTCCTTCCCTCCCAAGACTTCCCTCAGCCCCTGGTTTATTTACACATGTTATTCTTTGCATGTTATAAAATTGTAAATATCCTTGCCTTATCTATGCTATGTTCTACTAATAAATTGTGGGTGTTTATTCAAAACCTGCCAAGGAGTGCAAATCCTTTTGTTGTCTTTTTAAATAGTTTGTAAATAATTCCCATTCTTCTTTGAAATCATGATTGTCCTCTCATAGTTTGTATGTCAACTTTGCCAATTCTGCATAGCTCATCAGTTTTTCTTGCCATTGTTCTTTTGTTGGGGTTTCCTCCTTCTTCCATCCTTGTGCTAACAAGACTCTTGCCGCTGTTGTAATATACATGAATAAGTCTTTGCTTTCTTTGGCAGGTCTTGTCCTAAAATCCCTAACAAAAATGCTTCTGGTTTTTTAATAAATGTTCTTTTAAACATTTTTTTCAATTCATTATATATCATCTCCTAAATTTTTGGATCTTCTCTACATTCCCACTACATATGGTAAAAGGTACCTTCTTTTTCTTTACATTTCCAACATTTATTTAACCTGGTTTTGTACATTTTTGCAATTTTTACTGGTGTAATATACTATCTATACATCATTTTCATATACGGTAATTTTCTTTCAAAAGAGAACAATCTGTAAATTTTAAGTCTACTTTCCACAATTTTTCCCAGTCCTCAGATTGTATATTATGTCTTTAAAGAGAGATGCTTCCAGAAATGTCAGAGATTGTTGAGAGATTACTTGATGGCAGACAGTGTTGCAATAAAATTTGTATATCAGCAGAAATTAGCACCAAAATGCCAATGAATTAATAATGAGGATTAGGGAAACCAAAGCATGTACATTGATTTGGAAATGTGGCAGGCTGCCCTTTGCACCCTATAAACACCATGAATCAGATGGATAAAATGCTGAAAGGATTTTGCAATTGCATATGAATGTCCCCCTTATTTAAAAGGGTTCTGCTGAGAATCCTGTATCATGTTTATCAGCCACCTTTATGGATTACACTTGCCCTCCCTTCTGTTTTTGGAAGTTCTCATGTTCTCGTTTCCATTCAAGGAGGTTCGCTGAACAACAGCAGCAGACGAAGGATCTCCTGCAAAGACTTGGGACATGGAGATTGCGAGGGTTGGTTGTGGAAGAAGAAGGATGCCAAAGGTTACTTCACCCAGAAGTGGAAAAAATACTGGTTCGTCCTGAAGGACTCTTCCCTCTACTGGTACACTAACCAGAATGTGAGTACCTACCACAATGCAGAAAAGAAAAACCCCAAAATGAATATATGGGCAGAGAGATTCGGTTGCTTACCTTTAGGGTTCATACACACTTGCTCTTGTTCCGCTGCTTTCCATCCAGGAAAAACTGCTCTTTAGCACTCAATCGGAGCGAATGGCAATTCAGATTGATGTTTGCTCCGATTTAACACTAAAGAGCAGGTTTTCCCTGGGAACGGAGCAAGACAAGCAGAAACCTACTTAGACCTATGCCAAGAAAGCATGGATCAAGTGGGAATGCTGAGCCCCGTGCTTTCCAGCCCTCGGAGGAGAAGAAAAAATGAGGTGCACTCTAAGCTGTTGCTGTGTGTGTAGACAGGTTCATCATACTCATATATGCTATTGTTGATCTCAGTTCTCAGAGTGTTCGTCCTGATGTTGCAAAAATGGCACCATCATTGCAGAAGTTGGGGATACCAGCAGGCTTGGGGAAGCCCCAAAGCTGGCAGAAGTACAAAAATATTTGAAGGGTGGGCTCTGAAGGGGAGTTGTTACCCCAAAGAGGTCAGTGAGGACTGAGCATGCATTTTGATGAGGGGGTGCTGATCATTCTAAGGAGGAAAAATGAAACTAAGGGAGATTTGGAAATGGAATGAAATATCCTGGCTGCAATCCTGGACAATGTCAACGATGCTTGTGTTCATTTAGAACTCAGTTCCATCGTGCTTCTACACTGATCTGCAAATAGAAAACAAAATCATGAGAATGTGTATTTAAATATGTGGCTTTGAACATATTTTCTCACGCAATACATATTTACGTTCTGTCCTAAAATACATTTTTGGTACACTTTTTGAGCAGAGAGCTGCATCCCAAGACTTGGGAGAATCATGAAATCTAAAGGATAATTAGATTCCTCTCTGCACATTACCAGTAGTCAGGGTCCAGGGTGTGCTGGTTCAGGTCAGTTGACATCAGAATTTGCAGACTGAATTGCTGAAGCCTCCCTAACAGGAACACTCTATGCAGCAACATTTTTGTTGCTTACAATGGTTAACTGTGAAAATTCTCCATACAGGAATGGACTCAGACCCTGCTAAACAATGCATGCAGGAAGTAGTGTGAGAGTTGGGTATATGTGCACATGTATGCATACATTAGAATAGCTCTGATGACCAAGATCCTTCCAATTTGCCAATCTAAATGTTACTTCCCATGCATCTTCGCAGATCAGTGTGTGGGCCTGCATTTAACTGCACATAGAGGATTTCCGCATTTTTAAATGAGTAGCCTAAGTGTAAGTTAGTTCAGTGAGTGATGCATGGTGGCACTGGTGCTTTGTGGAAAGAATCCGTGCTGTTTGTCCACTGTATCTGCTAATACAGCCATGCAAATGCTCCTGAGACCAAATAGCAACTATCAGCATGTCCACACGTCTGCTTGTCCCACCACTTTCCTCCAGGGTCATCCACTGTTTACCACTGAATTGGAACAAACGTCAATTTTATTTTCTGTGGATTGCCGCTTGTTCCAATTCAGCATTAAACAGTAGGTTTACCTGGGGAAAGTGGTGGGCAAAGTGGGAAACCTCTCAGACCCGGGCTTCCTAGGCACAGGACTAGTGTAAGGGGTCATCCATACTTTTGTGTGATCCTGTCCATGTCTACCCAAAAGTGGGGATAGGGGAGAAATTTGGTTCAGTTCACAATATAATGCAAACCTACTTGAATTACACTTCCTGAAACAAACATACTTCTCCTAACTTTGTGATGCAGTTCTCCAACCAAAAGGTAAAGGGACCCCTGACCATTAGGTCCAGTCGTGACCGACTCTGGGGTTGCAGCGCTCATCTCACATTATTGGCCGAGGGAGCCGGCGTACAGCTTCCAGGTCATGTGGCCAGCATGACAAAGCTGCTTCTGGCGAACCAGAGCAGCATACGGAAACGTTGTTTACCTTCCCACTATAGCGGTACCTATTTATCTACTTGCACTTTGACATGCTTTCGAACTGCTACCGTAGGTGGGCAGGAGCTGGGACCAAGCAATGGGAGCTCACCGCACTGCGGTGATTCGAACCGCCGACCTTCTGATCGGCAAGCCCTAGGCTCAGTGGTTTAACCCACACCACCACCCTCATCCCAAAACCAACCCAAAACCATCTACCAAATGCAGATATTAGTGTGGGAGATTATTTCAGCCCAGCCATCCTCACCTGCCCTACACCTGATGTCATATATGATGTTGATATGAAGCAGGTAAAGAGCATGATCCCTACAGATCCCGGCTTTGCAGGCACTGCCAATCAGCTGGTGGTTGGTGTTTGCAATGTGCTGTGTCTTTATGTGGGCAGTTTGATTTCAAACCATTCAGGCAAAGGAAAACAGGTCACCTGATGTCATTGTGGTGTCAGCCAGTCAGAATTGGTCCTCAGGGGATGAAGAATGTAAGAACCAGGCCCATTGGTCATATGCAGTTCCCCAAATAAGCTCATGGCTGGAGTGAAATTTGGGCTTGAACATCCTGATTTATCAGGCTGCAGTCTTTTATAGACTTATCTGGGAGTCAATTTCACGGAACACAGCAGGACTTACTTTTGGGTAAACATCCATAAGATGCATGGTGTGTTGTCTTCTTTTTTAGTCACCAAACTGTACCAGCTCTCAATGAGAGGGCAGTGAATGAGTAAATGAATTTGTCTTGAGTAAAATAAAAATAAGGGAGAGGGGAATATCAAGGTAAAATTGTATTTCCATATGGAAAGCTTAGACTTTTATTGGGTAATTCCATACCAGCTACTTGATTATTAATGAGGTACCTGGCGTTGTGATCACTCAGCAAAGATAGTTAGCTGTTGCGACGAAAGTTCCTTCACTTTCAGTCTTATAACTTCGACCTCTCAATTATTAAAAGCACTAACAGGGATTTCTGAGGTAACTCAAACCTCCCACTTATCCCTCTAGCCTTTCTTTAAACCCTCTAGCACTTGTGGGTTTTCAAAAATAAAAGAGAGTCCTCTTCCAGCCTAAACGTGACCTATATAGACTTGGGGCTATAAGTAAGACTGTTCCTATGTGTACTCAGATAAGGGTTTTCACTTCACTAGAAACTCCCTCACTGTAAAGCTAGCCTCCTTCCTGAGGTAACTATTATCATTCAGAACCTGTCTCCTCCTTTAGCCCCCCTCCTTTTCTTGGTGCACTCTCAGCCACAAACTAACCTTCCTCCTCTAAAAGGCAGTTTTGACAGTTTAAAAGAGTTCCCCACCAACTGGGTTCCTGGATACCTTAGCTGGAAAATGAAATAGACGATTACTGGTATGACACTTTAAAGATGGATATTTATTGGCTTGAATCTTAATGGTTGCTTTCTGGTAACATTGGTACAAACTTAATTTCACAGGTAACATTCTTGGTAATCAAATAACAGAATACCTATCAACTACCCCATCTACTCTAAATCTACCTTCTCCACAACCACACAAGCTCCCACACAAAACCGCCAACTGACATAACGGTTCCCCTTTCCATTTAAACCCCATGCAGGCCACGCCTCCCATGGAATGTTGCTGTCAGTTAACCAGGAGTCTGGGTTAACCCTTCGATAGGTCGGTTGCGAAACAAAAACATAACATAACCATTTCAAATCCGCTGTCTTCTGTTTCAGCTTGTACCACTGCAGCCAGAGATTATTCTCAGATTAAAGTGGGCAATAACAGCACCTGCTCCATAGTGTGAACAATAGCTTTTCTGAGATGCCTGCACATACAGAGTGTGAGCAAAAATCACATTAAACAAAAGTAAATATGTGTTACTTGAATACTTCAATGGGAAATTAACAGCTCTTGATGCCAAAAGACAGGCTTATATTTGGGTTCTCCGTTCTAATGGTTAAGAGGATGTCAGCCAGCCATTAAAGCAGCTGTCTATCTTACGATGAACACAGGAAGCTTCCTTATACCGAATCAGATTCTGGAAACTTTTGCGTGGGAAGCAGGTGTTCTAACCCAAGGTTAAGGAACCTGATTTGGCAAGTGGGATAGATTCTTACCTCCCCTGCCCATCATGAGCCTCTTTGAAATCAATTTATGGGTGCAGTCCAAATTCAAACTACAGCTGCTAATTTCCCCCCTTTCAGGTTTGGAACCATTGCGGGTGGTTCAGGGAAAACAGCTCTGTGGACCATACTATGGCTTGTACTAGGCCTAGTTAGGTCTGTGGGTTGGAAGTTCCCTGTCCCTAGACTTAGGGTGACACCGGATTGGGTTATGACTTGGCCACGAAGCTTACTAGTTGACCTTGGGCCATCACAATCTCTCTGTCTAACCTGCTTCATAGGGTTGTTGTAAAGATAAAATGGGGAATGTGTGTGGAGGAAACCATGCATGCTGCTCTGAAGTAAATGCAGTAAGTGTTGCCTTTGCCCAACTCCCTTTCAATCTGAGCTTCAGGAAAGGGACAATGTAATCACTGCCAGGGGTCCCAGCTGCTGACTCCCATCTGCAAGCCAAGACCCAAGTGGAAGAGAGCAAGCAGCTGAGGCACAAACAGCCTATGATGCAAGAATACTGTGATTCGATCTTCCAACATTGAAAAAACTGGAGCCTATTCAAATGTTCGAGGCAAGGAGACCAGAATGGTGAGGAGTCTGGAAAATGAGTCCTATGAGGGGTGGTTGAAAGAGCCAGTGTATGTTTAGCCTGGAGAAGAGAGAATGAAGTGGAGTCGTGCTATTTCAAATCAAATACCTGAAGGGCAGTCACACAGAAGATTTAGCAGACTGGGTCTCTATTGCTGCAGGGGGTAGGATGTTTTGAACCTCAGGAGGACTTGTGGGAGTGGTTGGGTACAGGGATACCAAAGAAGGATGTCAAAAACATCAGAGGGATCAGTTCAAGTGTTTTATTAAAGAAAGGTGTAGACTTACAGCAAAGATGTCTGCCAGATTTTACAAACGTGGGACAGACACCGCAGCAAGAAGACAGCTTGTCCACACCCAAGCAAATGATGTTCATACATTCATTATAAACAAAGCATCATATATCACTTTGTCCAGGACTTCCCATCATTGCACCTGACTAGATGAAGGCATAGGTGGCACATACCCAAATCTTTCAGATAGTCTCCCTTTCTGGGCCAGAGTCCAGCACCCCAAGCTCCATAGATAAGGGCAACATCAAAGCAAGCCAATTAGCTTATATCAAAGCAAGTAAATATAAACATCTATGAGCTCATTCTTACAAGAGCTACCAATTAATTGTGGGGTTATCTTGACTACCAAAATGGCATTCCCACAGATTCCGGAACAGTTCACCTTTGGATCAACACACAAGACTACAACCAATCAGAGGATATTGCAGGGAAGCAAATGCCTGCTAAAAATTAGGAGAAACTTCCTAGTAGTAGAGTTATTCATAAGTGAAGCAGACTGCCTTGGGGGATTGGTGGGAGAAGGCTCACCTTTTCTGGAGGTATTTTCCAGTCTGGGGTGAGTGTGGCCTGTCTTTAAGAGACATGCTTAAACTATAATACCGCAGAAGCTCTCCTTTTTGGGTACAGTTCCCTCCACATCTCAGTAGGTGTCTTAGTCTAACCTATGTAGCAAGTCCTAGCTGCTCTGCTGAGTTGTTGACCTGTTGTACACAAATATAGCTGTGGATGTTTTCCAGATTCCTGCACCTTCCTAGTATTAGGGTTGAAAGGTTTCCTCACATAGTGAATACCTTTCCAAACCCACTGGAAACTAAAAAGTCAATCAAATTTGTAAGAGTGTTGGTGAAGGCGAGCAAAGCCAACTGAGAGTGAAGGCAGTGCTCTCTGGAGCAGTCAGACAGTCAATTCCCCACAGTTTGGCCAGGGGTCACATAGTGGACAAGTTGACATCAGAATGCTACACAGCATGGTACTGTCTTATTATACGTTTGAATGAACAAGGTAGACAACAGGCAGTTTCCTACAGCATATAAAATATTTTGGCTGGTTTGATTTATGATATTGTACTTTTTTGTTATATTGGATATTCTAGATCCTCTCCTTTTTATATTATTATTATTATTATTATTATTAATTCATACCCTGCCCATATGGCTGGGTTTCCCCAGCTACTCTGGGTGGCTTCCAACAGAAATATTAAAATACACTAATTTCTTAAAGATTAAAAGCTTCCCTAAACAGGGCTGCCTTCAGATGTCCTCTAAAAGCCTGGTTGTTTTTTTTCTTTTTGACATCTGGTGGGAGGGCGTTCCACAGGGCGGGTGCCACTACCGAGAAGGCCCTCTGCCTGGTTCCCTGTAACTTGGCTTCTCGCAGCGAGGGAACCGCCAGAAGGCCCTCGGCACTGGACCTCAGTGTCCGGGCAGAGCGATGGAGGTGGAGATGCTCCTTCAGGTATACTGGACCGAGGCCGTTTAGGGCTTTAAAGGTCAGCACCAACACTTTGAATTGTGCTTGGAAACGTACTGGGAGTCAATGCAGGTCTTTCAAGACCGGTGTTATGTGGTCTCGGCAGCTGCTCCCAGTCACCAGTCTAGCTGCCGCATTCTGGATTAATTGTAGTTTCTGGGTCACCTTCAAAGGTAGCCCCACGTAGAGCGCATTGCAGTAGTCCAAGTGAGAGATAACTAGAGCATGCACCACTGGCGAGACAGTCTGCGGGCAGGTAGGGTCTCAGCCTGCGTACCAGATGGAGCTGATAAACAGCTGCCCTGGATACAGAATTAACCTGCGCCTCCATGGACAGCTGTGAGTCCAAAATGACTCCCAGGCTGCGCACCTGGTCCTTAAGGGGCACAGTTACCCCATTCAGGACCAGGGAGTCCCCCACACCTTCCCGCCTCCTGTCCCCCACAAACAGTACTTCTGTCTTGTCAGGATTCAACCTCAATCTGTTAGCCGCCATCCAACCTCCAACCGCCTCCAGACACTCACCGCCTTCACTGGTTCTGATTAGAAGAGAGGTAGAGCTGGGTATCATCCGCATACTGATGAACACCCAGTCCAAACCCCTTGATGATCTCTCCCAGCGGCTGCATATAGATGTTAAAAAGCATGGGGGAGAGGACAGAACCCTGAGGCACCCCACAAGTGAGAGCCCAGGGGGTCTGAGCACTCATCCCCCACCACCACTTTCTGAACACGGCCCAGGAGGAAGGAGCAGAACCACTGTATGACAGTGCCCCCAGCTCCCAACACCTCTAGGCGGTCCAAAAGGATGTTATGGTTGATGGTGTCAAAAGCCGCTGAGAGATCCAGCAGAACTAGGAAGCAGCTCTCACCTTTGTCCCTAGCCTGCCGGAGATCATCGACCAGTGCAACCAAGGCAGTTTCAGTCCCATGATGAGGCCTGAATCCCGACTGGAAGGGATCCAAATGTGTTATATAACATGGCTGTATTCTGCACTGCAACATTTTTATTAAGGAGGGAGAAGTTGTATATGTGTTATTGTTTAACATTCAAGAAGCAAAAAAATTGATAAATGTAATAATTTATGCAGCCACTCAGATTTGGCAGTGTGATCACTGAGGGCAAATTCTGTTAATTTTAAGTGAGAATAATGCTTCCCAAACCAATGAACACTTTCGACTGAATTGCTGAAACAAAAACAAAAATATTGCTAAATGTTTGAATGTACGAAAATATCCAGAAAACCAGTAACTGTCTTTGGCTCGCCATTAATGAAAACTCCTTTACCTTAACCTCCTTGGAGAAAATTTGAGATACAAATTTAAATATAAAATAAAATAAAATCTGGTTTTGATTGTGGCATAAGCTAGAACTTTACTGCAGAAGAACTTTACTTCACAAAGCACTATCCGTCACACAAAGGGTGGAAAAAAATACCACAGTGCAAATGTTTGAGAAGCACTAAGTTATTAATAGTTTCGAACTTGCTGTCTACCACTGAAAGTGCTCATATTTAAAGGTCATCCGCAAACAGATTCATTATTAACCGTAGCTTTTTGCTCAGTGATCTGGCAACTCAGTTTCTAGGATAACGAGAGGGAATGGAATCTCCTCTCTCAACCTTTTGCTCTTTGCCAATTGTATTTCTTCTCTTTCTTTCATGATAGGATGAAAAAGCAGAAGGATTCATCAGTTTGCCAGAGTTCAGGATAGACAGAGCCATTGAGTGCAGGAGGAAACAGTAAGTATGAGTCAAAAGAGCCTGCAAATGAAAGAGCCAATCCATGCAGAGAATGGGGGTGAAAAAAAGTTACCTGCTGGGAAATTTTAAATTCAGTTAAAACTTACAGTTTGTTCATAAGCAATGGGCTAAGAGGAGGGCTAGAAGGAGATGGGGGTCAAGCCCCTTCAGCAATATTATATGTTGGGTTGGATCCTCAGATCCCAAAAAATGGGAACATCAGAAGCTTCTTCACATCTTCGGCACATCTAACTTAGTAAAGTCTTCAGAAAACAGCTCTCCAGGGTTTCAGGCACAAGAAACCTTCCAAATGCATTGTCCAGCAGAATAGAACTCAAAAAAGAAAATTCTCAGAAATGTCGGCCCAGCAGTTTCCATGCCTGGCACCCAAATAAGATCTTCTAAGACTACATTCACATTAGACATTCAAAGCCCTAACATACCACTTTAAAGAGGCATCACTCCCCCCGCCCCGGGAAATTCTGGGATATGTAGTATGGTATGGTAAGAGTTGTTAGGGTGCCCCCTACGGTCCTCTGCATTGCCTAGGAAGAGGAATTGATTGTTAAACCACCCTGGGAATCGTAGCTCTGTGAGGGGAATAGGCGTCTCCCAACAACTCTCAGATCTCTTAACAAACTACAGTTCCCAGAATTCTTGGTGGAAGCTGTGACTGTTTAAAAGTGGTATCATAATGGCTTAAATGTATGGTAACAGATGGGGCCTGTGGAACTTGTTGTTTTATGGTGAATTGTGGGTAAGCATGTTAGCAGCATCTAGAAATCGGTTAACATTTTGGAGACCAGATTTGTCACTACTTTGTATTGGTTTTTCATCTGATGTAATGACCTGTGTTTCATACACAAGTAAACATTCATTCACTCACTGATTTGGTAGCACATCAAAGGGAGAGAAATAGGTCACTGCACAGGCCTAAAGGCAAAGCAGAGAGAAAATCTGCAAGAATCACTCTTCTGCCTCTGGCAGCCAGAAATCTCAGGACCAGAAATCCAACTTCCCTAGATAGCAGGATAATCTCTTGGGAGCTGCAGCTTTGCAAGATGTTTAACAACCCACACAAATCAAATAGTAACAATAACATGGTTGCTGCACCCCATTTTTGCAGTGTAGCTTAGAAAAAGAAAGGAAGATGCAGCAGTCAGACCACACTGCATCAGAACGTTGTCACAAAAGCACAATTGGTCGCCAGTATTGCAAATGAGTTTTTCCCAGTACATGTGGAACTAACATAAAAGGATGGCAAGATTAGGGGTTTGCTACTACCCACCAATAAAATTTTAAAATCACTTTGCAAACCACAGTCGAGAAAGAGGGCCAGGGTGGGAGCATGAGAGAATCTAAAATAAAATTAAAAGTCTGCATATACTGTATAAAGAAAAAAGAAGCATCATCAGCTGGCATTAACAGTAAGAATGGTCCATTGATCCCAACTTGAACACAAGCAACATAGGCAGTTCATATGCCCCGATGGGTTTCAGAATGAGACTGACAAATACAAGCTATGCTTTCGAGTGTGACATCTTCAGACCACTGGGTAATAGATGGTGGGTGTTCATCCTTCCAGCCTTGCAGTACAAATCTCTTTGCAGACACAGGGGCTTGCAGGGTCCACTTTTGCTGTTGATCTGTTAGTCCCCGCACCATAGGAATATGATTTAAGAGTGAGAGAATTCCTGGCTTCCACACACAACCTCTTTTATGTTACAAGGTCCCATTGAGGGTCCTTTTTCTGATGGGGGCAGCACTGGGACTACATATCTAACACTGATCTGTTAGTATACCTGTACTTCTCAAATGTTGTGTTCTCAACATACATTCATTAGGTTGGTGATATTGCACTCGCAGGATCAGGCACATGAAAATCCAGGGCTGGCCCAAAGGAGCAACTTACACTAAGGTTACCAGATGTCCCTGTTTCCCGGGGACAGTCCCCCAGATTTACAAATCAGTACCCTGACAAAATCCATCTATTTAGTAGGAAGTTGAAAAGTGTCCCCAGATTCATTGAAAAAAATCTGGTAACCTAAACTTACACCCACTCTGGTGCAAGGACCTAACCACACTCCTGGTGGCAGCTTGTTTCCCCCCTATTCTTTCTCAGAGCAATTGCACTTCAAAGAGCATTGCTTTGTGCAGCTCAAACAAACAGCAGACGTCTGCCATCTAGTGCACACGGTCAGGATATTCCATTCTTTTTAAGACTTGCCCTTCCTTTGTTGTCTGTTCTTTAAGGATGGACAGATAAGCCTAATTCCACTCCGCGTCAGCTTCACATGTGCTCACTCATCAGTCCATTCTCTCCCATTTTGACATAGAATTGTAGATTTGGAAGGGACCACAAGTGTCATCTAGTCCAACCCCCTGAAATGCAAGAATCTTTAGCCCAACGTGGGACTCGAACCTTGAGATTAAGAATCTCCTGCTCAACTGACTGGAGCTATCCCTTCTGCAACTTTTTTCTTTTCTTTTTTTTAAAAAAACCTGCACAGAAATCTACATTATTTAATAAATAAATTTACATATTTATCTTTTTTCAAAATACACATTTTAATAACACATATTGAAACAATCATTTGGGCTTCAGAACCACCTTGGAGCATTTGGGAAGTGTGGGAGCTGGCGAACAACCAAGTTCTGATCCAAGCATTTAGTTTGAAAAATGTCAATCACATCCATTCCAATTAGAATGTTTTTTACTAATGGTGGGGGGAGTTTAGCAGGTTATTGTCCATATCCTTTCATTACCATAAACAATATAGAAAGTTGATCCTGAACATGAGACTCTTGCTCTCAGGGTTGTGGGTTTGAGCCCCATGTTGTGCAAAAAATTCCTGCATTGCAGGGGGTTGGACGATGGCCCTTGTGGTCCCTTCCAACTCTATGATTCTATGAGAGTTTAATAGGAACACCTCTTCAGACATGGGAAAGAAGCTCAGAGGAGCCCTTCCTTGTATCTAAAATGCAAACCAACAAGTCATTTGATGCAAGTGCCGATTCCCGGTTTCCTACACTTTCTGCAGACCTGTTCTTCTTTTGTGTGGGCCATCTCCTTGCAGCACATCCAGACACTAAGCAAATAATGAGGAGAAGCCAATAATAGTCCTTAGGAAGCTATTATTGGTTGGCTTCAAAAGAAAGCGCCATTGAGTTGTGTGCTCACACGCGGGCTGCCTTTCATGTTGCCAGTCTTATTCAAGTAAGCCCACTTCACCACAGGGAGGACTTGTGGGATATATCTGGATTTGGGAAGCATGCGCTGTGCAGCGAAAGCTGTATGAGGAAGAAATGTCAGCAGGACGAAGGTCTCTTTGATGGCCGAGGACACACAATGACAAGGCTGGGGTGCCTTTTCTTGGCTAGCTTCGAAGGACAGAGATCAGAACATCAGCTAGCTGCTCATTTACTCTTCTAATTCCATCACAATTGCATCTCCATTGCTTTGTAAATCCCTGCCACTTTGAAATGCATCAGTCTTGGCAAAATGCCTGTGATTGGCAAAATGCTTAAAGATACAGAAACCTGGGCTCCAAACTCATTTATTTAGAATATCACCCCATCCTTATCACACCTATCCATGTAGCACTTGCTTTTGCATTCCTACAGAGCCAATTGTGTAGTGAGCCATTTTTCAGCTCACTCACCAGTGAGGACCAATGGCTCAGACATAGCTTTTTAGTTCTGTCCCCTACCTGCAAATGCCATCAGAGAGCTATAGTGCCAGGGAATGCAAGCTAGAGAGGTGGGGGGGCGGGAGGACCAAAAAACTGCTGTGCGAACAGCAACTGGCTGCTTTGAAAGGGTTTTCCAGTTCATTTCCTAAAAGGTCACACGTTGGAGGGTGTTACATGTAAAGTTGGCAGTGACCTGGTCTGATGAGTTAATAATAAAAATGCAGGAAACCAGTTCTTTGAATGCCATCCTAAGGCATTTAATAAGAGAGTGTTATGAAAGAGGAATTAGTCAGTGACGCATCCTGGACTTTGAGTTAGGAACAAAAAGAGCCCTGCTAAAATATCCTTTGTTCAAAAAGAGGAGGTAGAGAGTGGCAGGTGTTAGTTTCACTGCTTAGTGCCTCTCTCATACTTTTATTTCTAGTAAGGTAAAGGTAAAGGGACCCCTGACCATTAGGTCCAGTCATGACCGACTCTGGGGTTGCACGCTCATCTCGCTTTATTGGCCGAGGGAGCCAGCGTACAGCTTCCAGGTCATGTGGCCAGCATGACAAAGCCGCTTCTGGCGAACCAGAGCACTGCACGGAAACGCCGTTTACCTTCCCGCCGGAGCGGTGCCTATTTTTCTACTTGCACTTTGACATGCTTTCGAACTGCTAGGTTGGCAGGAGTCAACTTATAGTACTTCTTCTGGGAGTCCTTTATTTTGTAGGCTTTAAGACTGCACTTCTATCATCACCATTAGTGTTTATATCATTTGTTAGACACCTGATAAAAAGTCTCAAGGCATCTTACCATGCAAAATAAGCATAAGATTAAAAACAAGTGCTAAAAATAATAATGGGGAAATTGTAAAAGCTACAGACAGAAGCTTCCCTTGCCTCCCTCCAACCCACATACACCTGATCACAATCCCCTAGAAAAAAGGTTAACTATCAAATGCCTATTAACAACACATCCCAAGGGGGCACAGGACACCACAGGCTGTGTTTGGGGCATTGCACTGAACCTGGACTGTGTCTGTCCCCTGAAGCATGTGACCAGGGAGATGCAAATTGCATGGTGATTTCAATAAAACTGCCAGAAAGGATGCATCTCTTGGGTTGTTTTCCTTTTTTAAAAAAGAAAAAAAACCCTTTAATTGTTGGCATAGATTGACTGCGCATGGATATAAAAAGAAAAAAAATGGTACCATTCCACATAAATTAATATTATGGGCAGGGTATCCACTGTATCCTCTGAGAGGTGGGACTCAAGATGAAATTCCTGAAGACAAAGAGCTAAAGTCCTGACTTCTTCTTCATCTGTTTATTAAGTTCTAATCTGGGAAAGAACTTGGCATCATATTCAAAGGGAACTTAACACAGGATTCTCAGAATATCGGTTTCCCTAGGTAACTTGCTGTTAAAGTTCAACTCCCCAAATACCTTCTAAACTTCAAGACAGTTATGTTTTCCCTCTTTCTGCTTTCCTCACAGTGCTTTCAAAGCTTGCCACCCCAAAATTAAGAGTTTCTACTTTGCTACTGACTGCCTGGAAGAAATGAATAGGTAAGAAACATTGATATTATACTAGAGTAATTTTATTCTGATGTATTCAGAGCAGCAGACAAAAGAACGTTACTGTTTCCTCCTCCGTGTGTGCTGAGATTTCCATGGCTCTCAACAGGCCGAATGTGATTGTGTAGTTGCATTGTGTACTTGACTTACATAAACACTTGCTTAAACTTATCTGGGTCCCATTGATCGAAGCTCCTAATGCTTCCAGCTGTGTGAATAGTATTTTTAAATGCAAATACACTGGTACCTTGGTACTCGAATCAGCTTGGCTCCTGAACAAATCGGCTCCTGAATGTCGCAAACCCGGAAGTAAGTGTTCCGGTTTGCGAACACTTTTCGGAAGCCGGATGTCTGACAGCAGCCAATCAGAAGCCGCACCTTGGTTTTTGAATGGTTTCAGGAGTCGAACGGACTCCTGGAATGGATTAAGTTCAAGAACCAAGGTACCACTGTAATAAAATAATTTTTAGGCACCTGATTGAAGACATCAAGAAGAGGTGGCAAGAATACACAGAGGAATTATACCAGAAAGATATGGAGGTCTCGTACACCTCAGGTAGTGTGGTTGCTGACCTTGAGCCAGACATCTTGGAGAGTGAAGTCAAATGGGCCTTAGAAAGCATTGCTAATAACAAGGCCAGTGGAAGTGATGATATTCCAGCTGAACTGTTTAAAATTTTAAAAGATGATGCTGTTAAGGTGCTACACCCAATATGCCAGCAAGTTTGGAAAACTCAGCAATGGCCAGAGGATTGGAGAAGATCAGTCTACATCCCAATTCCAAAGAAGGGCAGTGCCAAAGAATGCTGCAACTACCGCACAATTGCGCTCATTTCACACGCTAGCAAGGTTATGCTTAAAATTCTACAAGGCAGGCTTAGGCAGTATGTGGACCGAGAACTCCCAGAAGTGCAAGCTGGATTTCGAAAGGGCAGAGGAACCAGAGACCAAATAGCAAACATGCGCTGGATTATGGAGAAAGCTAGAGAGTTCCAGAAAACGTCTACTTCTGCTTCATTGACTATGCAAAAGCCTTTGACTGTGTCGACCACAGCAAACTATGGCAAGTTCTTAAAGAAATGGGAGTGCCTGATCACCTCATCTGTCTCCTGAGAAATCTCTATGTGGGACAAGAAGCTACAGTTAGAACTGGATATGGAACAACTGATTGGTTCAAAATTGGGAAAGGAGTACGACAAGGTTGTATATTGTCTCCCTGCTTATTTAACTTATATGCAGAATTCATCATGCGAAAGGCTGGACTAGATGAATCCCAAGCCGGAATTAAGATTGCTGGAAGAAATATCAACAACCTCAGATATGCAGATGACACAACCTTGATGGCAGAAAGCGAGGAGGAATTAAAGAACCTTTTAATGAGGGTGAAAGAGGAGAGCGCAAAATATGGTCTGAAGCTCAACATCAAAAAGACCAAGATCATGGCCACTGGTCCCATCACCTCCTGGCAAATAGAAGGGGAAGAAATGGAGGCAGTGAGAGATTTTACTTTCTTGGGCTCCTTGATCACTGCAGATGGTGACAGCAGTCACGAAATTAAAAGACGCCTGCTTCTTGGGAGAAAAGCAATGACAAACCTAGACAGCATCTTAAAAAGCAGAGACATCACCTTGCCTACAAAGGTCCGTATAGTTAAAGCTATGGTTTTCCCAGTAGTGATGTATGGAAGTGAGAGCTGGACCATAAAGAAGGCTGATCGCCGAAGAATTGATGCTTTTGAATTATGGTGCTGGAGGAGACTCTTGAGAGTCCCATGGACTGCAAGAAGATCAAACCTATCCATTCTTAAGGAAATCAGCCCTGAGTGCTCCCTGGAAGGACAGATCGTGAAGCTGAGGCTCCAATACTTTGGCCACCTCATGAGAAGAGAAGAATCCTTGGAAAAGACCCTGATGATGGGAAAGATTGAGGGCACTAGGAGAAGGGGACGACAGAGGACAAGATGGTTGGACAGTGTTCTCGAAGCTACGAACATGAGTTTGACCAAACTGCGGGAGGCAGTGCGAGACAGGAGTGCCTGGCGTGCTATGGTCCATGGGGTCACGAAGAGTCGGACACGACTAAACGACTAAACAACAACAACAACAAGGCACCTGATTGGCCACTGTGACATCAGTATGCTGGACTGGATGAGCAATGGCCTCATTCAGCCTGTCTCTTCTTATGTTCTTATGACCCCTTTGGTATTTTCCAGCAGGGAGCTTCTTATGTTCTTAGGAGTGTGCATCCACGTTAAAAAAAAAAAAAAAACTGGCCTCAAAATTGCAGTGTATGATTTGCTGGAAGGCTTGAGCTATATCTGCACTGAGCACAAGTCATGAAAGGATTAAATACCAACGAGTGGGGACTCGCTGGCAAATCACATAGTTGTTCCAATGAACCCTTCCTGCTGTTCTGACTGTTGCAGACAGAGTTTGGTTTGCAAAATTAATGCTGTCATGCTGCTTTGTCAGGTCTGCACAAGCACACTGATGTTCTCTGCAATGAATTAGTCATGAAATTAATGCATTTGTTTCTAGTTTGCCTCGGTCACTCAGTGCCTTGTGCAGAGAGACAAATAGCACAAACCACAAATAGGTTTGGAAATGAGAGATCCTTCCTGGAGTAACACTCTTCACGCAATTATTACACTTGAATAAATCAGCAAAGATTGTGATTCTTGTCGCAGCTTAAAGAAAAATCAAAACGGGAGACTTTTTTTTTAAAAAAAAACAGAGTGCAGGGGTTTCCCACATTCATCCCAAGTAAAGAAGAGCAGCAAGTTATTAGCACTTTAAATTACCTCCTACGGATAGCGTGCTAAAGAAGACATCAGAGGACACTTAGCTGGAGGAGGAGGAGGAAGAGGCTTTGGCTCCCATTGCTATTTGGGCACCATTGCTATTCTAAGCACCTCTTTTTAAGAAAAATAGCACTGCTGCCCATTCTGCCTTCAGCTAAGACTAAAGAAAAGCCTTGGTGGGAAGGCTGCAATTTTGAAACAGGAGATGTGAGCTGTTGAGAAGATTGGAAAGAAAATACACTTTAAAAAATAATAATCAAGCTTTGGAACAACATTTAACTAATTTTGAAAACCGTTCTTGCTGTTGTTGTCATTATTGTTATTATTACCGTCTTCTAAGCTACAAGTTTGTACTAGGACATTTCCCTATCAACACCTAGGGGTATCTGTTCATAGTGGTGCCTCCTTTCAGCTTGGAATTGTAGGCACGTACAGACCTTCGTTTGCTGGTTTTGCCTGGATAGCCAGACCAGAGGGAGCATGTTCTCTATGTCCTTCTTCCCAAGAGCCAAGCAGTACTGCTTATTAGTTCCCGGAAGTAAGGCCTGCCCAGGCAATATGATAGCCAGTTGAAGCCAGTATATGAATGGGCCTGGGGACAAGGCTAGCTCCTTCCTCTCCACTATCACGTGGGGGGAACAAACCAGGCTCTCTGCTATGTGGAGCCACCAGGACTTGTAGAACTGCACAGACTTTTAGTTTCTGTGAGTTCTGATTTCAATATGGGCATATGAATGTCTCTTAAGTGGTAGGTGCCATTGCTGTACTAGTGTACCAAATTGGACACAGTGGGTTAACTTGTGGTGGGCGTTATTTTCTATAAATGCATGTGCAAAATGGTAAATGTTGTGATATCGCAGCCCTAAGGGAAACCAATTCAAGATCAAGATATCTTAATTTTCTTTATTATTTATGTATGTGTTTGCAAATAACAACCCTGAGTTATTTCCACTGCAGGCTGAGTGATCATCACTGCTTTCCTGCAAAGGTTTTTATAAGTGTATCTGGATTTACAGGAAATTTTTGTACACTATCCATGGCCCTTTGAGACTTGCATTGCTGGCAGGAGGGCTGCCTTTCTGAATGTGTAGCTTTCCCCCTACTGAGAGGCATAAAAGGTTTTGCAAAACGGAAGGCTGTTAGGAGAGATCATGTGAAATCATTTATGTTATATCCAGGGTAACTTCCCCAAAATAAGACTACTGGGCACCATGTTCAAAATCTGCTTTGGGATTGTTCCCGACTTCCAAGAATTCATACAGATAGACAGGTCCTCTGCATCTCTGGGGAAAGCCGGGGCTCACTGCAGCTGACCCTAGCATTCAGCTTTTTAAAATAAAATTTTGAGCCTGGTATTGAGTAGCACCAAGCCAGGTAGATACAACTTCCATCCTTGATGCCTCTGATCTCTGCTTCCAATGTAACGTCATCAGTCCCCAGAGGCATTTTGAGAAAATGAAGATAGTGGCAGCTGTAGCCTCCTGACCTAGAGGGACAACTTGCATATTGCCCCAAAAAATAGGACCTAGATTTCTTCATATTCCGGGTTTTAACCCCAGCATCTCCAGACAGGGCTGGGAGAGACTCATGCCTGAAACGCTAAAGAACTGCTTCCAGTCAGTTGTGATCTGAGTCTGTATTAAGGCAGTTTCCTACATTCCTATATATAGTCGGGAACACTGTGAATAGGAGACCTATGTGCCTGCTCAGTCGGTTTTAGGAAAGGGTCATAGCTCAGTGCTGGAGCATATGCTTTTGATTCAGAAGTCACAGGTTCAATCCCTGGCATCTCCAGGTAGGGCTGGGAATGCCCCTTGTCAAAAAACCCTGGAAAGCCACTTTCAGCCAGGGTAAACGATACTGAGCTCTATGAACCAGTGACCTGATTCTGCATAAGGTAGCTTCCTGTGTTCTTTTGCTGCCTAGGTGCTCACTGTTGTTGTTTTTTGTTTGTTTTTTGTGTGTGTATTCAATTTTATTGATAGTTTTCAACATAGAGAATACAATAAAAGCCAAACCAATCTAAGAGAGATAGATGGGGAAGAAACCAAAAAGGAAGAGAGGGAGAAATAGTGAAAAGTAAAAGGAAAGAAGTAGTAGAAGATAATAATAATACTGTTAAGAGTTTTGAGGCATTATTATTATTATTTCTCTCTTTTCAAATTTTATTTTATTTATTCAAGTTCTGAACCACCTTTCATCATTCAAGATCTGAGGATGGCTTATCACAATTATACCTTAACCCTTATTCCGCACTCAGAAGAGGGAACCCTCTCAGCTCTCGCCCAGGTGCTCACTGCTGATGGACAAATTCAAGTCCCCTCCTGCTCTCCCTCCTTTGGGTTTTTTTTTTATCTTTCAACTGCTTACAGACCAGACAGCCCTCCCAACTGCAGGACACCTTCCGGCAAAGGACTGTCATGGCTGCTATAATTTGGGTGGATGCTTGCCAGTACCTGGGTTGGCAGAGTAGGAGGAGGCTGGAGCAGCTGCCATCTATCAGTTCCATCTGTCCTCACCCACTCCTCTGCTGCTGCTTACCACCACCTGTCCCTACCGCTGTCTGCTGCTTTGCACCTCCACGTGGCACACTTGTTTGATCGGTGTGTGGCTAGGGGGTGACATGATGGAGATTATGAATAAGGTGTGATGAAAGCGGGTAGGGAGAAGTTTTTTTCTTCCCTCTCGTAGTATTCAGACCTGGTGCTATCCAGTGGAACTGAATGTTTGGGAGCTTCAGGGCAGACAAAAATAACAGCCCACATTGGGATACATTTCCACAACATGTAGTGATGGCCACCAACCTGGATGGCTTTGAAAGAGGATTAGCCTGATTCCCTGTGAATTTGACTATTCATGGCTACTAGCAACAATGCCCATAGTTCTGCCTGCACTTTTGGAGGCAATATGCATGCACACCATAGGCATATTTGGCTACCTTGAGGACAGGATTCTGGATTAGATGGGCCTTTGACCTGATGTAGCAAGGCTTTTCTTAGGTTCCTATCAGACTCAGAAAACAGCTGTGGGCACTTTGCCCAGGACATCCTCAAACCAGGTGGTGATCCAGATTTTTTTAACCTTGCATGTAAAAATGTAAACAGTGAATGGGACAAACAGCTATTGGGGAAACAGGTGTATCTTACAGGTTCATCAGAGCTATAACTGATTGTGGCTTCATGTTGACTATAAATTATTCTAATGGAATACCCAGTCAGCGCACACAAAAACTAGTCATACTGTGCTTCGTGTGCCAGGATATTCCTTTCAACAGGGTTGCCCCATTTGGTCTGTACCTTTAGCATCAGAGACCTGTGGACTTGCTAGGTGCTAAAGTTGCATTTTGAACATGTGACGGATGTTGCATGGGTATTGTGAGTGTTTGTGAGTGCACACCTGGCTTCCTGTTTATTTAAGGCCTTATCAGCAATTTCCTCAGAACAAGATGAAAGCAAAATGTAACTGTAGATCAGAAATAAAACTGGACAGTGTGCAAAACAATAATAAAACTTAACAGTCAAGGTTCATGAAAGCTTCGGTGCTGTCACTGAGAAGGCCTGCTTCTTCTGCATTGTGACCATGTCAGTATCATGGAACAGCCAGCATGTTTTCCTTTGAAGATCTTAAATATCATTTTGGTCTATACAGTGGTACCTCGAGTTACAAATGCCTCAGGTTACAAACACTTCAGGCTACAAACTCCACTAACCTGGAAGAGTTACCTTGAGTTGAGAACTTTGCCCCAGGATGAGAACGGAAATCGTGAGCCGGTGGCGCAGTAGCAGCAAGAGGTCCCATTAGCGAAACCACGCTTCTAGTTAAGAACAGTTTCAGGTTAAGAACGGACCTCCGGAACAAATTAAGTTCGTAGCTAGAGGTACCACTGTACTGCAAAGGTGGTCAGCTAGGTATCATGCTCCTAAGTTGTTCAGGGCCTTAAATGTCAGAAACAAAAGCTTGTGTTTGGCTCAGTAGCTAATAGACAGCCCATGCATATTTTTCAACACCAGCATAAAATGTGTAAATCAGAGTGTCTTCCTATTAAGCACCCTAGCAACAGAGTATTGCACTAGCTGCAGCTTCCACACCATGCACAAGGGTAGCTCCACATATACTGCATTACAGTAGTCTACTATTTCTCTAAATGAGGATTTTCCATAGAAAGTGTGAAAAGCTTAGTGTTGGCACTAAGGCAAGGGGTTATACTGGCTTTGGATAGGGAAAAAAAGTTAATAGGATGAAAAGAGGTGTGTGTTTTTCATCAAAGTCCATTAAGCAGGTGGAAGGCATGCACACAAAAACATGAATTGTTATGGTTCACTTCTCAGCTGCTAAGCTGTCCTCGGCTTATTCCTCTGTTGCTGGCTTGACAAACCTAAGCAGGCACCGCATGAAATGAGATCAGCAAAATCATGTCAAATTATCAAATCAGAGAAAACACATAGAACATCTCTCCTGTCGGTGATCTTCATTTACTTTTTTTTTAAATGCCACAACAGTGAGAGATGCAGCAGTGGGGAAGGCAGACTGCAAAGACTTTATATGTTTGGAAGGAACACGCCTGTTATTCCCGCTTGCAGTGGCAGCTAACTCACTGTGTATACATTTTCTTCTTGATGAAAATCTTAAGAAATGAGTATCTGCCAAGCTCCTTGAGACATTATGGCCTGGATCAGGACAATATCTCTCCCTGAATCAGCTGTTGGCGGTGACTTTGACCCTGCTTTCTGCAGGGATGAGCTGCATGTGGGGAACTCATTTGTGCTGCCCATCCACCTGCATCTATAGGTGCCCCACACATGACCTCACATAGGATGTCAGGTGTGTGGCAGGTGGGCGTGAAGTGGGGGAAGCAATCTTGCAGGCCAAATTTGGCCCAAAGTTCCTTTCTCATGTTTTACAAATAAGGAACAGGAGGTGCAGAGATGGCCTCCAAGCCATGGTGCCCTGATCCTAGATCACAAGCCTGACATGTAAGAGTCTCCTCAGTGATCTTTTCCTGGGTGCATGCCTAGGGCTGATTTGGATGTTTGGCAAGCTTATTTGTGATCAGCTGGTGATCAGCCATTCATTTTTCATGTTGAGCGTCTGTTTTAGGAAGTGTTCAGAACAGACAATATTGTTACATGTTCTCTTTTAAAACCACCCAAGCAGTCTTAATAAGCTTTCCTACTATACTATTTGCAGGGTGGTGTGGGGAGAAGAGTTTTGTTGTAATTTTATTCCAAGCCTTCATTCTACTGCAGTTCTATCCTTTTGCAAAGCAGTTACAGCCACGTGAGCGCCCCTGTTTTGAGGTGCTTTCTAGAGATAGAGCTGCCTAACATTATAAATGGTGGGTCACGCACTGTTTGCAAACCATATTGGCCTTCCGTAATGTGATTTATAAATAATGTTTTGACATCAAATTGTCCTTCTGCGCTGAATCCCTTGCTGTTAAATCATTCCCGCCCGCCCCCTGCCGCAGCATAACAATATAGGGGATCCAAAGTAAATCAAATGAGGTTTTAATAAGAAATGCCCTCCTGCATATAAAGGAAAATGCATCAGGAACAACAACCGGAAAAGACTCAGAAAATATGTATTCGTTTTAAAATGTTGGACTGGCGTTCCTGGTAAGAGTGGCTGTTAAAAACCCTTCATATGGCATCCGTGTGGTACACCAGAACTCCAGTGAAGCTGAATGTTGGAAGATTCGTGACAATTCCAATTCCTTTTGGAATGAGTCCAGAAATATGCATGACAGATGTCAAAGCTTAGGGTGAAAAGGCGTGTCATCAGCATTTGATGAAAATTATACTGTACAATGAATGTACATCTGTGGGAAGGCTATTCCACAGCTTAAGTAAGAGCTGTCTCTCTCTCAGGCTGCCACCCTCCCCAACATTTTTTTTAGGGTGGCAGAACTACCAAGAAGGCCCCCTCTGCCAGTTTTAACACCCAAGAGGGTCTGTAGAGAATGAGGTGATCTTTCAGATATTTCGGGTCTAAGTTACTTAAGACTTAGGCATAGGCTATACTTAAGGCATAGCTATGGAGGGGCTAGCTGGGGGCATCATTGAAGTTCCCAACCTGTGTATGCAGATGTGAAGGGGTTGCCAAAGTGGGTCTTTGAATAAAGCCTATTTTTGCCCCTGCTTTAAACATTGTGAACACTTTGAATTGGGCCTGGAAACAAACTGTGCAGCTGTTTTTAAAACAGAGGTTATGCAAGTGATGAATGTTTAAATGAAACGGGTTTGAACAACTTCAATTCAGGGTGATGTTCATTGTGTTGAGAGACATCCTTGCTGCTATTAATGAAAATCACCATTGCATGGAATATAGAGTGGGAGAGGAGGTGAATAATTATGTCATTGGGGTACCAGCCAGGACAAAATATGAATTAGCAAATGAAGGATGCAAGGCTATTTTAGCAAAATCCCCATCTTTACATGGGGATTTAATAGCTTATACAGAAAATCTGTTCAGGCCTCAAATGAATAAAAGGAGGTTTCTATAATTGGTCCAAGGAAGTTTGTCCTCAGGAGGGCTGTAAGTCTAATTCTAAATGTTACTAATTCTCATCTCACCAGCATCACAACTCCAGGCATCTGAAACTGTTCCTGCCCCATTCCAGAAAGAGAGACAGAATTTCGTTTTCAGATTATTGCAATTCTCTTCTTTTTCGATTTGCCCCCAAGGGATAAATGTGACACAGTCCAGTTGCCTTGTCTCTTCCGGCTTTTATTGTAAAGGAAAGGAACCTAGGAAGAAGCACAGATGAGTTAGGCCACTAGCTCAGCATCTAGTTGAGAATTGGGGAAAGGTCGTAACTTCCCAGTATCTCTAGGTAAAACTGGTAGTGTCCCTAGCATACAAAGAGGGAAGAAAGGGAATGAGTATTGAAACTGTAGCATCTGATTGAGATTCAGGCACTGAAGAACTTCAAGTTTATAATGCTGGGGGAGGTTTTGATCGCTTGTTCCGATATATGAAAAAATAATGAAGAGCAACACTCTACGCCATCACTGTCAATGAGCATTTCTTTGAGCTTAAAAGACAAGTGCAAACCACAGGAGGATCAAAATCCTCTTCTTTTACGCTTCTAGCATACAAGCTTCACTCTACCTTTTAAATAATCAATGGCTTAAGGGAATCTTGGTTGGTTGGTTGGTTGGTTGGTTGGTTTTCTTTGCAATACTCCAAGTTGTTGGGGTGGGGAAGTGCATTTCATAACTCAGGCCTGTCCCCCATCATAGGACCCCCCCCCTTTATTTTAAGTCTGACCGATGGTATTGCTTTCAGTGAGCAAAAATTTAAAAAGGAAACAAACAGAAGTTTAAAACCAAACAATAGAACAACTGTGAATCTGTATAATGTCACACTTGCAATTAAAAGCTGGAAATGATGCCTGCCTCACAAAGTCAGCTATACTGTTCCATATCCAGTCCAGTCCAGTGGTACCTTGGTTGTCAAACATAATCCTTTCCGGGAGTCCATTTGACTCCTGGAACCATTCAAAAACCAAAGCACAGCTTCTGATTGGCTGCAGGAGCTTCCTGCACTCAATTGGAAGCCACGTCAGAAGTCCAGCTTCCAAAAAACTTTCACAAAGCGGAACACTTACTTCTGGGGTTGCGGCATTTGGGAGCCAATTTGTTTGTGAGCCAAGCCGTTCAACAACCCAAGGTACTATTGTATTCATTTTCAAATGGAGAATGGCACTTAAACCAACAACTGCAAAACCGTGATGGTGACAGAGTAGTCTTTAGCACTCTGAAATGTTTTCTCATCTGCTTTCTTTACTCTTCTCTTAAATTTTGTTTTATATGATAAAGGACTGTAGGCCACTGCTTAAAGCCAATTGTCTTGTTTTGTATTGATCTGCCAGCCTTCCTGGGAACTGTTTCTCTTTCAGAACAGATTTAAAATGCTTTAAACTAACAGTTGTAGCAGGGTGTGTATTTGTGTGAAAATGCCTTGTCTCTTTATTTTATCATCAGGTGGATGAACCGTTTGGGTCTTGCAGCCATTGGTTATACACCTGATGACAAGGATATCCGACCCGATGAAGGTAAGGCCATCATTATTCTTTGACCTCCATCTGGATGAACGGAGACGTGTACAGAGTGGGGAAGAGAATCCATGACCCTTAACATGCTCGCTTACAAGTGAGCTTAGGGATGCTTTAGGAATTCATTCTTTGTGAATGCCTATATAAAATACCTCTCAAATATATATATGTGCAGATCAGAGCTTATGTTTCCATTGAATTTCCCACCTCTCCAAACATTGTAAGGAAGTTCACAAATGTATTGAAAATAGGCATTTAAGCCAGGGGGTTTTTTTTGGAGCTAGTGGGTTATACCCAATGCTAGTCCTACTCAGAGTAGATCTCTCAGAGATAATAGACATCACTAGCTTAGTTGTTGTTGTTTAGTTGTTTAGTTGTGTCCGACTCCTCGTGACCCTAACTTAGTAGTGCATCTAAATGTGGGGACAGAATGGTTAGTATTCTTGGTAAAAAAACAGGTAGAAGTGATTCGAATTACAAATACAATTGCAACAGACAGATTCGCACATCCTCAAGTAAACCATAAACACGTAGGTGGGGGAACTGTGCTGCCCCTGCTAACTGTATCCCCTATGTCTATGTCCCTTCTATTAACCTCCTATCAGAATATCAGCACACAAAAAAGAGCCTGCACATACACAAATGCATGGCCTGGAGGTGGAAAGAGAGAGGTTTCTCTGTCTCATAACACTAGAACTCATGGATATGCAATGAAGCTGAACGTTGGAATATTCATAAGAGATAAAATAAAGTTCTTCCTCATGCAACACATACAGGAGGCAGTTATGGCTATCAACTTGGGGGGTTTTCAGAGAGGACGTGGCAAATTCATCAAAGATAGGGCTATCAGTGGCTGCTAGCCATGATGGCTCTGCTCTGCCTCCACAGCTGGAGGCAGCAATGCTTCAGTGTGCCAGTTGCTGGAAACCACAGGAAGGGAGAGTGCTCTGGTGCTTGGGTCCTGCTTGGCCACTGTGAGAGCAGGATGCTGGGCTAGATAAGCAATTGCCTGATCCAACAAGCTGCTCTTAAGTTTTTTTTTTGTTTAACTTGCACATTCAGGGACAATTACCAGGTTGCATAGCTACACAGTAAGCTACAGCTTACTGTGGTGTTTTGAAAAATGTTCCCTAATGTATAGGACTCATTTCAATGGCAAATGCAAACACTTTTTAGCAGATTACTGGAGTGAAAGTGACCAGGAAGATATTGATGGCTCATTAACTCTGAAGCAAGAGGCACCCATAACACTTTGCGACACCTACCACCGAACACCCTCGGTAAGTTACATGAGGCATGCACTAGGCTACTTCTGAGCCTTGGGCTGTTTTTTGTTTTTTGTTTATCCTTCTGGCTTTTGGAAGAGTGTCTACTGACATTGTGTTGGATGCGGAGTAAGTTAGTTGCACATAGTTTCCATTGAAATAACCGAAACTGGTGGTGCCATGACTAAATTGCCCCATTGGTTCCAATGGGTCCCAACCTCAAAGAACTTTGTCGGGATTCAACCCATTGTAAGTAAAGCAGAGCAGATAAGTATTTCTACTGTAAGTAAAGAGAACATAACTATACCTAATGGACCAAAAGTAGTGCTAAACAATAATATGTTGATAAAGAAAAAACAAAGCTCTGGCTTTGTTGACTTTTATGCAGAAATTCCCATATGCTCAGTGATTCTTAACGGACTTAGGAGCCGTACTTTTTAACCTGGTGAACGGCGAGCCGTCTGGGCCGTAATGGAAAGTGGAGTAGGGTGGATCTGCAGAACCACCCTCCTGACATCTGCGTTGCTGCTGTTTAACGGATGGGGATGGAGCAGGGCTAGGTGGATGCAAGGTTGGAGCTGTGCTAGTGCATGCACTGGCAAGGCTGCTTTCGTTGCTCCAATGCTGCCATTGAACCTGCACAGCCCCAACCTGGATACTGCCCTGCCCCATCCAGGTAAACAGTACCAATGATGTTGCCAGGAGGGTTGTTCAACCCCACACATGGTTACCCTACTGGTTTGTTCCTTTGATCACATCAGTTGGACAAAGCAATAGAATGCTGAAGGGATGAGCATGACCCCACAGTATTATCTAGTCACATCATTACAATTATTTATATACTTTGTCTTCTCTTGCTTTTCTTTCATTGTTGATCTCAAGGCAGAAGGCATGTGGTTCCCGGGGCAGGGGTGGCTCCCATCCATACCCAGATTTGCTAAGGTTCAGCAAGGCAGTGGCATCATGGGAAGTCCATGGAGAAAATAGGAGTGTTGGTTGGCAAGGAAAAGATAGGTATAAAAAGAGAATTCCCTGGATGCCAAGATCCAGGTTTTGACGAAGTACTCTTTGGTGAGAGAACCCCAGTAGAGATTTTAAATCATGAAGTATATAGCAAAGTACAGTGTGGAAATATGCCCTTGTGAGTTCCTCCCAAAGTTAGTCTCTTCCCCTAGCATAAAAAGAGCCCACATTTGTGTTTTTTCCATACTTTGGTCAGAAAATACAAAAGTTCCTAAATGATTAGTACAGGAACACAACAATGGCTTGTAAGAGCCGTGTGGTCTGAGCTGCAGCAACCAGCTCAAAACCTCTTCTCACATTGATTTTCTCTGGTTGACTGAGCTACAGCAATAGACTTGATTACATTACCTTCCTTCCAAGGTGAGAGAGGGAATGACCTAGCTCAGCCTAGCATGACAGCTTACACTATGGTATTGACCCCTTCATGCATTAGACTTAAACATGTTGGTTGTGTGAGGCTTTATCCCACAGACCCCTTCTCAGATATATATAACAATTGCATACACAATTAATGAACTACCCAATGACGCATCTTGACTCAAAGGTATCAGTGCTGTCAGAAGTGGCTTGGTTAGTATGTCGGCTGTCATTTCTTTGGTTTGACGGTAGGCCAATTTAACAAGTCCATCGTGCATCACCTCACACATCTAGTGGTATTTCAGCCCAATGTGTTTGGTTCTCACATGAAATTTCTCGCTTTGAGATAATTTCAAACAGCTTTGGCTGTCTTCCATCAGTCGGACTGGTTTCTGCCCACACAACCCTAAGTCCATAATTAGCATAGAAAAAGACTACACATTTGGTACATTAAAAACTGGTTTACTTACAAACCCTTCAATGGTCAGGTTCATGTGCTTTTTCCATATATGGGTCAGAAAACACAGGCGGTAAAACTTAGTTACAGTGGTGAAAGTTCCTAAACTATTGGTATAGGAACACAACAATGGCTTATAACAGCCATGCTGTCTGAGCTGCAGCAACCAGATAATACATTTTATCCTCCTCCCATAGGACAGGTAAAAGGATACATGTCCTCATGTAATTCAGGGTTGGAGAACTGGTGGCCCTCCAGTGAGATGTGGGAGACCAACTCCCATCAAGCCACAGTTAGCATGGCCAATGGTGGGGGGAAATGGGAGCCACTGCAATCCTATGCATGAATAACTAGGAGTAAGTCCCATTTAACTCGGTGAGAATTACTTCAGAGTAAGCATACATTAGGTCAGTGTTTCCCAACCAGTGTGCCTCCAGATGTTTTGGGACTACAACTCCCATCATCCCTAGCTAGCAAGACCACTGGTCAGGAATGATGGGAGTTGTAGTCCCAAAACATCTGGAGGCACACTGGTTGGGAAACACTGCATTAGGTATGCAGTCCAACCATCTGGAGATTTTTTTAAAAAATAAATTTTCCTTTGATCTTTGAATAAGCTAAAAAATTGACGCTGGGAACTGATTGAAGTTGGTTTGGAAGTTGCAGTTCACACACACACACACACACGGCAAATTCTGCCAATGCTAAGTTTCCTAATTATGCGAAAAGCCCCTGATGCAAGAACAATTCATAAAAGAAATAATGAACAGGTAGCAACTCTTAACATGACTCTGAATTTCTCTTTTCATGCTTGTAGAAGAAACAGTTCACTGATAGCTTACTGTAGCAGAGGGCCACATTCTCTTCTGGACAACTTTCCAGGGGCCACATGCCAGTGGTGGGTGACAGCAGAAGCAAAAGTGGGCAGAGCAACAAATGTAATGTTTACCTCCCAACAATAAGTTGCTTTACAACTACACTCACCTCTCTCTTTCCGCCAGCCAGCCAAGCAAAAGGCACTATCAGAGCTCGAGGGCACTTTCCAGCCAAGGAAAAATACTCAAAGAGAATATGAAGCTGGGCCGCTGTGGGGTGAGGCTTAGGGATAGGGAGTATGGCATGGAGGATCCTGAGGGCCAAACAGAGATACTTGGAGGGCCACATCTGGCACCCAAGCCTGACGCGTGGGGTAGCACAGCAGCTGCAGCCGCTTTTGCACCCAGCCTCCAGCTAACCCCAGAGCTCAACTCCAGATGTTTTGATCTGTATTGGAGAGAGCAGGAGAGAGACCTGTAGAATGGGGAATAGGCATTTAGAAGCTTTTTAGAGGGTGCTCCATAATTTACACAATCTCGATTATGCGTATGAGGGCCCAGAACATAAGGGAGGGGCTGTACATGTGTAGAAAATGATGGCAATGATATACTCTTCAGTTTGCCATATGTATCTTGGCATTTTTGGAGGGAGAGGTGGGCAGGGTACGAATCTGTAAAATAAACTGTTTGAAGCCATACAGTCATGTGGTTAATAAGTATGTTGGTGAATAGTCTACCGAATCTCTACAACCTGCTTTTTAGTTCCCTTTCCTTTTACCTGTGTTTTTTAAGTTCAGATAGGACTCTTTCTGTATTTTTCTTTCAGATTTTTCTTCAGCGTGAATGATGTGGTCCTCACACAGCCTGAACCAAAGGGAGAATGACTGAGGCAACAGCATCACATGGGTGAAGCTCAGACTGACTTTTCACCCATGTGATGCTGTTCCATCAACTGGGATGCAGGTTAAGCCCCTCCCTTACTGTTTTTTCCCTTTTTTTCATTTTCTCTCTCTTTTCTTTTTCAGAACTTAGCTGAAATAATTTGGATAATTTTCAGCAGTCCCTTTCTTTTTTAAAAAGAGAGAATTCTCCACTATAATGTTCACATGTTGCTTGCCCCCCATTTTGTTGGAACATTTGTTCTTTTTTAAAAAGAAAAGAAAAGAACTGGAAATCCAGTTTTGACTTCTTCTGAGGAAGCTTTAAAATTTCCCCTGCAAAGCAACATTGAATTGCAACTACATTAAGTAGATCTCAAGAAAAACTTCTTTAAAACCTGTGTCGAAACAAGAATAGGGAGTGGTTGAGAATGTTATCCAATGACTACATAGGGAAATGATTGTGATTTTCAAATCTGCACGTCAGATCTTCTGGTTAGCATTGTTAGATGTTACTTTAAAATGTGCAGTTGCTACCACCGTTGATGCTTCTGTGGTTGCTCCTGAGTGAGCAGTAGGATGCCACAAGATTTCCACCCATGTGGGATGCTCAGATGACAGATTCAGTGGACTTTAAAGAAGGCTAAACATTCCCTGTGTTATTGCCAACCACGTTGCCACAGTAACTCACGTGGGTAAAAGAAGGCTTTAGATCAGGGATAGGAAGCCTGTAGCCTCCAGGTTACAACTCATCCATCATCCCTGATCATTTCCATGTTGGTTTGGGGCTGATGGGAGTTGGAGTCCAACAATATTTGGAGGGCCACGGGTTTAGATTTCTTACCAAAACAGAAGCAGCTCTTGAGGGCATCAACTATCACACTGGTAACAGAATGACTAAAGAGAGGAGTGTAGGTTTTACTGTACAGCACACACTGGGTTTTTCCTTTATGTACCCAACACTGTGTCATATAACGGACTGTTTCTAATTATTTCCAGATGAATTCTTCAAGCCCATTCCCTGAGCCTAAACAAGGACGACACTTCTCCAGTGAATCAACCTATTCTCATTCTTCTGCGGAAGATTCCCGGCAGGATCCAGCAGTGAGCACACACTCGTCAGGTTGCAGGCCTCCCTACAGAGAAAGGCGTTCCTGGCAGGATCTCATTGAGACCCCGTTGACCAGTTCAGGGCTCCATTTTCTGCAGACTGTCCCTCCTGACCCAGAGTACACGAGCGGACAGCCCGGGTCGTCACCAGAGAGGCGGAGACAAGCAACGCTACCAGTCCAAAGAAGACACAACCATGAACAGGATGGCCCTTTCCCATTGGTGGAGTGCCACAGAGGCCACAGCTCTCATGCCAGACCCCAGAAGCAACGTAGCCAAAGCCTCCCACGAAACAGAGATGTCCGAGTGAAAGGCCGTGTAAAACCCAGTGGGATAACAGAAGAGAGATCTGAAGAAAAGCTGCCTGTTAAAAAGCAAAGTAGCTTCTGTGAAGAAGGTAAGAAGAGCTCCTGGATTGGTGGTTGAGGGTACCCGAGTGAGATTGGAGAGATCTACTGTCTGTCGGAGCAGACAACGTTTGGGTAGATGGGCCCCAATAGTATGCAGGAGGTTAGAGTGCTAAAGCAACAGTCAAGCCTTCTTGCCAGGGAACTCTTTGAAGTATAGCTCTGTAAGGGGAATAGGGATCTCAGGATTCTTCTGTTAATGTACAGTTAGGTGGGTGCCTAATTTTGTCCCCAAACCCCCCTCCCCCACTGAGTTCTACTTTGGGCACCATTGACTAAGGGGGGAGGCGTTGATTGCTAGCCCCACCTCCTGGACTGGTTGTTAGGCAGGTAAGAGCTAGGTGGGGCTGGGCCAAGATTGTTGGGGCAGGGAGCCACGTGTGTTCATAGACTAGCCTCCAGTGCAGACTACTATGCTTTACAGGCAGACCTAAAACTGCATAACTGTTTCAGGAAAACAGTAACTGTCCTGTTTTGGCATAAATTCTTCTTGCTTTCTGTCTCCGTATGTCATTATTACACACACAAATAAAGGAAGCTGGATTTTCTTTCAGAAAATGCAGAAGAGCGACCACAGAGTGCAGATGGTCTGCATGAGTTGTACAAATCTCTGGAGCAAGCTAGTCTGTCTGCATTTGGAGAGCAACGCCCTTCCACCAAGCAGGAATACCGGAGGTCCTTCGTAAAGAGAAGCAACGACCCTGCTATCAACGAAAAGCTTCATCGCATCCGAGTTCTCAAGAGTACTTTAAAAGTAAGCATTTGTCCTTGCTATGCTGCAGCTGCTTACAGACATAAGACTAAGCTAAGGAATGACTTAATGTGATATGGGCTCCCAGGAAGGAGAACACAGTCATTTTGCTCCTCCCCAGTCATTTTGAAATTGCACAGCATGGCAGGTAAGCCAAGGTTTGCCTTACTGTGTTGTCTGAACCTGGAGTCATGTTTAAGATCTCTCCTGCACCTTATTTTTGGCTACAGTTCAGGGTTAGGAGGAGAGAGCTTAACCAAGAGCCAGGGTTCAGAAAACCCATTAAGGCAAACTTTGGCTTGGTTGCCACACTGAGAATACAGGACTGTGGGAAGGAGCAAAGGGTGGCAGTGAGCTCCATCTCTGGGAGCCAGAACATTTCCATGGTACCAGTAAGCCATAATCCAGCTTACCATGTTGTACAAACCAGGCCTCTGTATGTTATTGCGTTAACATGAAAGATCAATGTAATGCTATAAAACTTGTTGTGAATGAACAAAACAAACATTTCAGAATATTTTTTGGACAGATGATCCTTTTGCATATTGCTAATTTCTTGAATCCCGTCCCTCATCCAAGGACTTTAAAGTAATATATGTAAGGTTACACCCCACCCCCATCCCCATGCTATTTTCACCATCATTCTGCCAGGTGAGTTGGGTGGAGAGAGAAGGGATTGGACCAAGATCACAGAAAACTCCACTGGCTGAGTGTTGGTTTGAGTGGGGACTCTGAAGTTCAACTCCCCGCACCAGATTGACTGCTCTCTGCTGTGTACAGAGATATGCAACACTGTTGAAACCATTTCGAACTTCACTAGCTGTTCAGTCTCAAAAGCATAATGAAGTAACTACAAAATTGGATGACTATATAAATCATGTAATACCTCGTGCCTGTTAATAGAAAGCCTTCCTTTTAAAAGGATTCTTTCTTTTCACCTGGGTGTTATTTATTTCTTAGGTAAAATGTTTCTGCTGTGCCTTGAAACAAAAAGGCACAACAGAAACATTTTACTTAAGAAATAAATAAATGGGACCCTCTAGGAAGATGACAACCATCTTGAAAACATAACGTACCACTAAAACACCATAAACAAAACAGTCGTAACCAGCAGCGATAACCAATGAATAATACTATCAGTAATTAAAAAGCAAAAACAAATTGCAAGAACCAGGGTATCACATTCTCAAAGAGCATTCTATGACACTGGGACAGCCAGTGTTGTTCTCTCCAGATGTTGTTGGGTTCCTATTCTGATCAACCCCAGCCAGCATGGCTAGTGGGCCAGAGATATGGGAGTTTGGGTGCATAAGCATCTGGAGGGTGCCATGTTGGTTCACCCTGCTCTAATCATAGTGAAAGTGAAATAGGAGGAAGTAAGCATGGGGGCGGGCACCATGGCTAAATGGATGGAGCACATGCATTGCATGACGAAGACCCCAGGTTCAATTCTCAGCATTCCCAGTTAAATAATGAAGTAGCAGGTGATAGGAAAGATCACTGTCTCCTGGAGACTGTTGAGAGCCTCTGCTCAGTCAAAATGGACAATACTGGGTAGACAATAGCCTAACCTGGTATTAGGTAACTCCTGTGTTGATGGGGCACAGATTCCTAACCAGAGTGCCACCACTGAGAAGGCTCTATATTAGGTGCAGGGAACATTTGGCTCTTAAATTTTTTGTAAAAATGTTGCTGAACAACAACTTGCATCAGCCCCAGCAAGCAAATCCAATGGTCTGGGATGATGGAAGTTGTAGTTTAGCAACATGTGGAGGGCTAACAGTTCCCCACCCTTTCTCTTTACCCCTATGCCCATCCATTGCACCTCAGCTGAGATAGGTATTTATTTGCATCAGCCAGTAGAGATTGCAGTTTGTGCACAAAGTACATAGAAACATGTCACCTGCATTTTAATGGCAGCCACAATTAATGTATGTGGTGTTTTCCTGTCACCCACTTATGTTGGTCTGTAAAGATAATCAGGTCATATCAGAAGAGCCTTTTTCAGATATCGAAGTCCCAAACAGTAATTGTCAGTTTGAACTGGTCCCAGAAACAAATTGGCAGCCAATAAAATTGGTACATATTTCAGATGCATTTTTAAGCCAGAGTGGGACGCGGGTGGCACTGTGGGTTAAACCACAGAGCCTAGGACTTGCCGATCAGAACGTCAGCAGTTTGAATCCCCGCGACGGGGTGAGCTCCCGTTGCTCAGTCCCAGCTCCTGCCAACCTAGCAGTTTGAAAGCACATCAAAGTGCAAGTAGATAAATAGGTACCGCTACAGCGGGAAGGTAAACTGCATTTCCATGTGCTGCTCTGGTTCACCAGAAGCGGCTTTGTCATGCTGGCCACATGACCTGGAAGCTGTACGCCAGCTCCCTCGGCCAATAACACAAGATGAACCCCAGAGTCGGTCACAACTGGACCAAATGGTCAGGTGTCCCTTTACCTTTACATTACAGTAGTCTCATCTGCAACCAAAGTCCATTCAACTATGTCATGAAATGGGGTTCAGTTTGCAACCCTACATAATTTCCAAAATACTGAATGTGAAACATGTCCATCCTTCAAAATTCACACTTCTCTGAATCTTGCAGTGTAGTTCTCAAGCTAAGAAATGTGCACACAAATGCACATATGTAATGTAATGTAATGTAATGTAATGTAATGTAATGTAATGTAATGTAATGTAATGTAATGTAATGTAATGTAATGTAATGTGGGCATATAAAAGCATAGAATACTGAAAGTAAGATACAAAAATGGCTTATGTTAGGGGAAACAGTTTTATTTTTTTAAAAGTGCATATTTGGCAAAATTGCATAATAAATTCAAACTAAAATGCTGATGAATTTCCATGAGGACCTGGGGGGCAGGGGCGAGGTGAGGAGTGAAATATTCATTCTGATGAGGAAATGTGGAAAATTGAATGTAAGATTGGAAAATTAGAAATTAAGAGAAACCGAAATCGACAAATTCACCCAACCCTACCTGAAACCATGACAAGCATATGACTCTGCACTTAAACAGAATGTTGTCTTTCCAACCTCTGGCAGGCAAAGGAAGGAGATCTTGCACTGATCAATAACCTGCTCCATGATCCCAACTTGACATCCAAGAAATTCAAAGAATGGAAAATGAAGAACTATGAATTTTTCCTGGACATTTGTGAGTACAGCGCTGTTCTGAAAACCCAAAACGGAGCCTCTGAACTTGCAACTCCAACCCCTCTGCTGACACACACTCATTCCTTCATTGAAACGCACGTCTGACAGGATGTAGCACTGGGAACACTTGGGGGTGGAGCGAGCTAGTGGGGGGACCATGAAAAATTCATTGTGACAAAACACTGTAACCTGTGTAAATAATGTACTCAGCTGTATTGTAAATAGATTGGATAAGAAAACTCGTGCCACAGGATGCCTATTGCATTGCATGTTAAGACAGTCTTATTTTTATTTTATTTTACTTTACTTTCTTGGATTTTTTTAATGTTTGTTTGTTTGCTGATTGGGTTCTGCATTAGAAAGAAGAAGTGATGTATTCACTGGCATAATTGAAACCCCAGTTATATTAATGAGTATACTGTACTAAAATTGAGTATGGGTCAAAGAGCTCTCTTACTATTTTATATATGTAGATGTACTGCATGTAGCCATATCTATATATATAAAATGTAACATGAAATATTTGTTTTAAAATACTCTGAAATGCCCATCCTCATATATTTCTTTTCATTTCATTATTTATTTCTCTCTCTTTTTTCCAAATTGAAATTTTAAACCTTAAGAGCATACAAAAAACAAAACAAAAAAAATAAGAAAAGTAAAGAAAAGCATTGGCCACTCCTAGGGAATGAACATTTAAATGTTCAGCATTTCCAGTCAATCGTTGCTACTGTCTTTTGTGAGCATAGCAAAGGTTTCAAGTAGCATGGAAATGGTAAGCTTAAACCCTTTTGGTGTGCCTTAAAATGTATAGCGTCTATATCCAGGAAAATGTTACGTTCCCTTTTGCCTCTTGAGGCGCAAACTGTACATGCCGTTGAAATGCTGTGCTATTTTTATAATAACGTGCCTGTTTTTCAGAGGAAGAACGGGCATAGGCAACGCACATGTGTATGGGGGGAGTGCGTGCTCATGCACATGGTATGGAAGGGGGCCACACAAAATGGCCCATTCAGTGATGCTGCTACCTAAAGCAGCTTCCGATCGCTTTTGCACCGTCATGGGGTAGTCCACAAGATGTGTGCCCTCAATCTGAGAAGATGGTAGCTATTCCAGTTGTCGGCGTTTATCCACTGTGAATTTAGTGCCACAGACCTGTGAACCACAAGATTCCGATACTGTCTATTGCTGCCTCAAAACAAAGGACGAGGGGGGGGGGAATTTCTGGACCGAAAACCGTTGTTTTCTACATGTACAGTGTCTGACGGAGTTAAGCAAATCATTCGTATATATGACTCAAGTAATGTTTACTGGAATAAAAGAAACAAAGAGACCACTGGAAGTACTCAGGATTTATAGTGATTCACTATAGAAAGAGAGGGAGAAATCGGGGCCTCCCAGATGAACCTTGTTAGCATTCTCCCAAAGGCCTACAGAAGCCTTTTCCCAGTACTGGCATAGACTGCTAGCAGTGAGCAGAGATGGTCCAAGACATTTTGGTACCTGACGCAGAATATCTAAATGGTGGTACAGATATAATAATAAACTAAATAACTGACCAGTTACAGCCTATATCTATCTACTCAGAAGTAAGATCCATTGATGTAAATGGACCTTACTCCCAGGTACGTGCATATAGGATTTCAGGCTTCGTGCCCTTAATTGGCATCCCCAGATTTGCTTCCTCAGATAGGCCACCATGCCCTTGTCTTGGACAGATCTGGTAGTAAGCGCTGCAAGACAGTATAGAACCATAAGTAAAGGTGAGCCTCGCAGCCAGAAAAAAAAACACCATCTTTTTTAGTTCAAAAGTTTAGAAACCATTACAATATACTTGTTTACATGAAGACTGTTAAAAGCACTTCACCACACTCTCCACACTGTTGTAGAGTATCCATTCATTCGGAAGGGAGCTTTGAACGGAAACCCCATACAGCCTAAAGAAAAGAGTTGGGGAATGTGTAATAACAGGACTTGGTGGGATGCCATACTCACGTTGCTTACCTGTTGCCTTTGGCAGAGCGGGTAAACTCAAAGCATGGTGTGGCAATAGCAATGCATCTTGCCATCCTAATGTCCAGATGGTGTGTATTTGCACAGATATGACCAATAATGTGTAACCCCTCCCCATAAACATTACATTCTAAAGAGTACCTCTGCTGGGCATATTCATGTAATTCTCTACATGCATATATGCCATATAGACCTGGGGTGAGGAACCCGTTCCCCTCTAAATGTTGTCGGGCTACAACTCCCATCATCCCTGGCCATTGGTCACGCTGGCTCGGGCTGATGGGAGTTGGAGCCCAACAATATCTTGAGAGCTGTGGGTTCTCCACTCTTTATTGCACCAAATGTGTGGAGACCAAGGGCAGGGGTATGAAATGCAGGCACAATCCCTATTATTCACTTATTAAGGCCAGTTTACTGAATTCCGTACAGAGCATTTGATCAGCAGCATTGCCTTGGATGACTTAAGCCTATGGAAAAAAATGGGATTCCTATTTTTTTAAAATGAAGTTCAGTGTTGACAATAATACATGTAATTTATGATGAATTATCCGTGAAAAATAGGTGTTTTTCACGTGTTGTTGAACTACAGATCCCATCATCCCTGACCACTGGCCATACTGGCTGGGACTGATGAGGATCCAGTGTCCAGAAATATCTGGAGGTGACTGTTTCAATGGCTATCCTTAATGCAAACATTCTTTCCAGCAAGGAATGGCTGCTTTTAAACAGATGCACAAGACATACTGATATTCTTTCAAAACCCTTCTTTGGAAATCTAACCCTTTAATACTAAACACATTTACTTAGCACTGCCGGTTCACACATGCACATGGAAGCAGTAGATTTCTTGGTGCATGCAGCTGAATGTGTGAAATAAACTCCCTTGGAGAGCATAGTGCCAGAAGAGGTGGGAGGTTATGTGAATTACGTTTGATCAGGATGGGTCAACAGAAGAATCAGTATCATGTCTCAGGATGGCCTCAGCATTGTGCTTTTTGGTGGGGCCTGCCTGTGTTTGTGCCTCAGCATATATGTTGGCAGACTTACCTGGTGATGGGCAGTAGCAGTGATGGTGGTTGAATGAGTTGTGGTACCTTGGAGGAATCCCATAGTGTAGAAACCACCCTTAAGAGTTTCCCGCAATACCCCATTGCAGCACCGTGTCAGAGACTGTTTGGAAGCACTGCAGGAAATTTAAACAGTGACTCAAAGCCATTTGGTGGGCTGTCTTGTTAGAGCACCAGGAAAAGGGAGCCCCTGTCAGCAGTGGGTCTCTAGCAGCTGCCTGAGGATGCCAGTAGCTGATGCTACAAATGAAGCAGAATAGGAAGATGACTAGCAGACCATAGCAAACTCTGCTTGCTATGCAGTTTGTATTTGCAGGAAGGTTTTGGTTGAAAGCGGTTAAATATGCTGGTTGGTCCTCCACTTGTAGTCTGAAGTAGCCTAGCACAGTCCAGTCTCCTTCCTCAGAATGACACCGTCTTCTTCTGTGAGATATACATATGCATAGACCACCTCCTGGTACAATGGCACATAGCTGAGGTCTCCACTCTCTTTTTCTTTGCTTTCTTTTTGTTGTATTCTGTCTTCATTTACTCTGCAGCGTGCTCCATTAATGTGAATGACGGTATTTTTAAAATATGCTTTTATGTTAGGGTATACTTGGAGGAATTGTAGATAGGGCCGGCTCTATTTTTTTTTTGAACATACTTTTTATTAATTTTACAAAATACAAAAAAGCAAAAAAAAAAGGTACATACTTAAACCCCTTTTCCACCTCCTTCCTACCCACCCACATGGGTCCTCCCCTGCCACAGAAGTATCCCATGTATGTGAACAGTCAGAGATGGTCCATTTTATGCTTGGGTTTCTGTCCTCCCCCCCCTCCCCTGGCCCCAAAGCCCCCCCCTGCCACCAGGGAGCTCCAGCAAACCAGGGCAGTACGCAGGAGGACATCCATCCAACCATCTATTGTCATACCAAAAAAAAAAAAAAAAAAAGAGAAAAATAGAAATAGGAAAAAAGGGGGAAAAAAAAGAAAGGGCGAAAAAAGAAAAAACAATACAAAACAAAAAAAATTTCTTGCATTCATAGTTGTAAAACCATATTTTGTGGGCTTCCCCTCCCCCCCCCTTCCCCGGTTTTCATCCCTTTTTTATCATCTGCAACAGTTTCTTACTTTATAAAAATACACCTTTGCATCTTATACAACTTATAAATCAATTGTTAACATTTTCATCTAATATTCAAATCACTGAGAAATCAAACTCCCATTTTCTCTTCCCGTGCCTAATTTTTTGTTTTTTCTCCCTCTATAAGCCTCCATATTTTCACATTTTCCAAAATCCATTCACTTTTAAAACTATAACTATTCTCAATTTAACCTTACATCCCCGATTGCCGGCTTCCCCCCCCAATCCAGCAAATTCCAAAATCAGCAGACCAGTTATAAACCTGTTAATCCATCCTTAATCACAACATCACTTTCCCTTCACCCCACCCCCTGTTTACAGTCTTTTGTCATCCAGGCCACCATACAGGACCCCTGAATTTCTTCTCTTCTCTGCATATTTTTTCCTTCTTCCCTGTGGGCGTTCTGGAGTTCCAATGATACCAATCGTGCCCCCCTCAAAAGCAGGGCACTCCATCCAACTTTTTGTAGAGTAAAGTCATCATTTTTTTCGTGGTGTGCTTCATTTTGTGTTGAATCATCACAATCCTCATCTTCTTCTTTTCCTTCCCCATCATTGACTCCAAAATGGAGTCGAAAAATAAACTGTGATCATATTCCACCCCACGTGACAAGTTTTGACCTTGGCAGGACTGAAATATGTCAACAAAAAAGTGTTCCCCTGAGTTCCAGCGGTCTGTTTTGACCTTAATGTGGGAAACAAGAATAGAGTTATGTCAAGAGGAGACACGACGGCAAGAGTTACAGGAAAAATTCCAGGAGGTGATGGCGGAATATGATTTTTTAGGAGATGAAGCTTTTGACGCTGAAAAAGATGAATGTGAGGATAGGGCCGGCTCTAAGGCAAGGCTGGGTGGCGCAATGCGGCAGGCCGCCAGGGGGGCACCCGAAAGCCACGCTGCGCCCGCCAGACAACCGCGCTCGGAAAGGGGGGGGCGCCGGAGGGATAGTTCGCACCACGGTGCCAGGGCGCCAGATATGCTTAAGACGGCCCTGATTGTAGAGTTGGAAGGGATCCCAGGGGTCATCTAAGCCCAACCCCCTACAATGCAGGAATCTCAACACACGGTTCTCCATCAGATTTGAAACCATAACAGACCCTGCTTAGCTTTACAAATGGGCTAGCAGTTCTATTGCTGCACCACTAGGAAGCTACTCCTTGTCCTACAATATGCTTTTGCCAATTCAAAATTGATTTAACCAGAAGTAGCTTATGAACCTGAAAGCTGTGCCCTGTATGGGGCCTTTTAGTGCTCAAGTGTGAGCACTTACCTGCCTATGCACTAGAAAGAAAATGCACCTGCTTATTACTCCCAGCTTGCTGGGGCCAAATTTTGCCATTTAGAAGATATGGATTTTTAAAAAATTGTAAATAGCTGCCACTAGAAGAGGAATTTTATCCTTTTTGCTCCCTGTCATAATCCTGACACACACACACACACCCCAATGTTGCTATTTGCACATGGAGGAAGGTTGGCATTAAGGGGATCTTTCATTCTAATGCAAACAGCAGGTGGGGGTGGATTTTCATCAGGTTTCAAGAGGGTTGGTGGCTAACTTTGTTGCCTGCCATGGTACCAATCTTAATTGCTTGATCTATCCCACAAACACCTATTGCCAAGTCTAGCAATCAGAAATTTAATGATGCTTCCCTGAATGTCAAGAATAAGAACAGTGATTTACTAGGCCCCAGCCCCTCAAATCAGGGACAAGTTGGAAGTAAATAATGTCATCAGATGTGAAAAGCCACTTTGAGAACTAAACTGGTATAATAGGAAGGAAGGAAGGAAGGAAGGAAGGAAGGAAGGAAGGAAGGAAGGAAGGAAGGAAGGAAGGAACAGGAGGTTATAGAATCATAACTGAACTCAGCTAGAAGGCTGCCCAATGAGGTGAGGTCATGAGATAACCAAAATCCCAAGCCAACATGTTGGGGTTTTGTTTTGTTTTTTGATGAGATGGAGGTACCACTTCACCCAGATCTGCTTGGTTCTGCTGGCATCCACCAGTGTGAGAGCCTCACTGTCAAGGAGCATCCCAGTGTGCCTGCCCAAATGCTGATATAGCAGAAGTTACTGCTTGTGGTAGCCATTGGAAAGCCCCTAAAATAGGGCACTTCTGGGCTAGCGCACTGTTCACTAGATCCTGAACCATTCCCATGGCTGTCACATGATGGCAACAGCTCTGATCGAGGCCTCTTTGCTGCGCTAGCCTGGAAGCTAGTGTAACAAAGGGTGAGTTTTCCTCTCCTCCCCTTCTACTTTGGCTGGTGCAAATGGTGAAACTAGCTGCAGCAGTAGCTCTGCCACTCCACCAAGTCCTGCCACTATAAGCTGCATATTGCATCCTAAAAGTGAAATTTTGTTTTTCACGGTCAGAAAATAGATTGGCATCTACTGGTAAATCTCTGGGAGATTTGTAGTAGATCTGCAAGGATTTACCAATTGCTCAACAACGGCAACAGAAAAAGGCTTGCACACACATATGCACAATCTGCATGTTAGTCAGAATATCTGCTCTGTAGTAACTCAGATGTAACTTGTGTAAGTGTGTGCAGGTTATCAAAATGTGTGGGTCATGCGCTGCAGTAGATCACTGACTCCAACCTGAGCATGTGGCTCCAGCTGGTGCACCTTAAGGTTCTATTAAAAGCACTAAGAAGGTCCTGTAAACCTGAGGTCTACCTACACCTGCTGTACTGTACACAGTTGCTTCCCATCTTGGGTTTTTAGGTGGCCTATGGGGAATTCCTCAATGAGAAGATCAGTCATAGAGGGTTTCCTTCAAAGGCAGCTTGTCCATTGTTAATGTCCCTTTTCAGAGTTCCCTAGGAAGAGGGCTTGGTTGTTAAACAACTCTGAGAATTGTAGCTCTGTGAGGGCCAATGACTCCCAGCACCCTTAACAAACTACAGCTCCCAGAAAGAAGCCCTGATGGTTTAAAGTGGTATAATAGGGCTTTAAATATGGGGTTTGGATGTGCCCTTAAGCTGCAGCACCTTTCCTAAATCTTGCTGTCTCTCTTGTTTTTTCACCCACACCTTACAAATGCTCTGCCCCTGACTAGCAGGGTTCCAACTCAACCAGTGATAGCTGGAATCCCAATTTTCCTGCTCTGCCCCTTTGTGGCATTGAAGCAGTAGTCCAAGCTTGTCACTCGCTAGGGCAGAGGTGAGAAATCTTGCTCTTCCCAAGGGCCACATTCCTTCCGGGCACCTTTCCAGGGCCCACATGTTAGTGATAGGTGGAGCCAAGTGAAAAAGTAGGGAAAGAAACGTATATGCATTTTACCTTCGTATACTAATTTCGACACACATTTCTTCGTATGTTCTATCCAGGCAAGCTAGAGGCATTATCAGAGTTCTAAGACACTGCAGCCAGGCCAAAACACCCATGGTGTGACCCCTGAGCCTGAGATTCACCACCCCTGCTCTGGGGTTTCAGCATCCTATTCTCATTTTTAAAAAATACATTGAAAAAAACACAAGATAGATTGTCTGAAACATCCAACACACAGTGACACTCTCTCTTTGGGAATAGTCTTCAGCATGCCCAGACAGAGACACCCCCTTGCCATTGGGGAAGGAAGAAATGTTACCCCAAATGAGCTTATCAGCACACAAATGTCTAAATCCATCCCTAATTGTCTTTATCCAGGCTTGCTGCCAGTACTATTTTTAACCAAAGAATATACCTCACTTTCTTGGCAGTGGCTCTGCTTTCCTGGGGCTCCATGAAGTGGAGCAAGGCTTTTTGTATGTCGACAGCAGACATCTCTTTATTTTCTCCGGGGGGGGGGGGGTCTGAGCTCAGCGAACTCATCATTAGAGAGCTTGCTTTGCTGCTTTGATGGCAATATTTGCATCTGCCTCCTTGTGCTGCAGTTATCTGTGTGTGTCTGTGTCTTTGTGTTTTTGTGTGTGTGTGTGAGAGAGAGAGAGAGAGAGAGAGTGTGTGTGTGTGTGTGTGTGTGTGTGTGTGTGTGTGTGTGAGAGAGAGAGAGAGAGAGAGAGAGAGAGAGAGAGAGAGAGAGAGAGAGAGAGAGAGAGAGAGATGTGCAAGTCCCAAATAACAAAGGGGCCACAGTAGGAACATAGGAAGCTGCCTTATATTTGAGTCAGGCCCATTGGTCCACCCAGCTCAGTATTGTCCACACTGACTGGCAACAGCTTTCCATGGTCTCATCTTTCCCAATGCCAGAAATTGAACCTGGGACCTTCTGCATGCAAAGCAGATGCCGTACCACTGAACCATAGCGTTCCTCCCTTTGAATGTGTAGCACTTTACAAAGACCACAGAGAGGGTTGTTTTCACCAGGCTTACATTTCAAGCTAAAGAGGTTCCAGAGCTAGTCAGTGCACTGTCAAATCTCATACCTTTGCCTTTAAATCTCCTGTATTCATTCCCCCTCCCCATCACTAGTTGCATCTTCAAGGCTGCCATCAGAACACAGAATCCTTGGGCAGCTGCTGGGCCACCAAGTAGGACACACCACAGATGCTTGCCTAGAAGCCATCCTCCCCCAGTCTGGTGCTATTTTAATTTCCCTACAATGCCCCCAACTAAGTATAACTCTGGGGCATTGTGAGAAATTTTAAATAGCAGCCACTCAGTACTGCTCAGAGCCCTGCTCCTACAATGCTGCCAGCTAAACCCACCAGGGCTCAGTGAGGGCATTTTGCTCAGAGCCCCTTCAAATTGATACTATACAGTTCCATGGATGCCCTTCCTTTCTCAAATTTACAGGATAACCTGCAATGACCTAACTGATGGTGAGAGCCAGAGCCAGAGTAATCTTAATTAGAGCTAGAATGGCAGGAGGAAGCTAGGACGTAAAGGAGGCTGCATTTTATATTTACCTCACATATGGCAGGAAGCAATAAAGCAACACATATTAATCCCACTTGCAGTTGCCCAGGGGAATAGAGCATGTTCTAGTTGCAAGCTCTGCAGTGCTGGAGCTGGCAGCTATGATAGCCTGCAGTAAAACATCATCCATCCCCTTCAGCAGTAGCTATTGCACACTGGATTTGTTGAACAGATTAGGCTGAAGATGGCCCTGTAACTCTAATAAACCTAAATTATGCTGAATCTAGACATCCATCTGTCGCCCATACTTTTTCTTCTATGCATGTTATATTGTGCTCCACACATTGGCATATATCAATACACTCACGTGTATCGATACATCTTGTTGGGCACCAGGAGCATGCGACTAGAAAGCAGCCTTATCAATACTTGCTGACATCAAGTTATCAGTAACACACGTTGTTTCTTCCCCCCCTCTCCTCTTCAACATGGATGCAAGCAGGTGAACTGAAGCTTAGGTTCCTCTTTTTTGCCTAATGTAGTTTACTCTTATGTCTGAGCTCTCAGATAAACTGTGTTACAGGTAGGTAGCCGTGTTGGTCTTGAGTCGAAACAAAATAAAAAAATTCCTTCAGTGGCACCTTAAAGACCAACTAAGTTTTTATTTTGGTATGAGCTTTCGTGTGCATGCACACTTCATCAGATACGGTATCTGATGAAGTGTGCATCCACACGAAAGCTCATACCAAAATAAAAACTTAGTTGGTCTTTAAGGTGCCACTGAAGGAAGATAAACTGTGGTTAGTCTTAACTATTATTTACTAAAACAAGTCAACTTCAAGCTGACTTCTTTCAATAAGAGACACTTAAGAGTAAGAGTTCAAATATAACTACTGTATAAACTACTGTTAATTGAAAGTGAAAGTCAAAGCTTCCCAACCCATCCTGGTTGGAAGGCTGGGGTTAAAACACAGTTTTCCAGTTCAGATAAGACCAGGCAAGTGGTTTAATAACCTACAAGAGAAACACCATGATGTAGAGAAAGGGGGGGGGGTGTAAACAAAGATACAACACTTGCTGTCGGCCTACAAAAAACATGGTTTGATGTTTTTATGAAACTGGCTTTAGAATCCAGTTCCTTAACAAATATTTTTCCCAAAGATGTTGACTTCCTGGGTTTACTGGCTTTTGTTCTAGAAAAAATGCCCAACTTTCAGACCAATGTACGGAAGCTTAAAACTGCAGACGGTAGTATTTGCAAAACTGAAGGTAGTCAGTTTTGGTGAATCCCAAGGATGACTTTACCCCTTACAATGGGGTCTCCCAAAGTCGCCTTCTGAATCTTTCAAAATTCTACAAGAACCAGTTGACAATTTCATTGTCAGTCCTCCTAACAAATCATGGTCATTAAATCTATGCAGATCTTCCTTTTATAGGTCTAATTGCCAGATTTGGATGTATCTTATTTTTTTGATTTAGTACATTTCTAGACATCCTGCCTACCTTAGCAATTTCTTTTCCTTTTAACAGCCTTCATTTAACAAATATGAAAATAAAATACTTTGGTTTCAAGTTAATTTCCATAGGCTATATTGTATACACACTTAAATCTAAATTTAATTTCCCTGAAATAAAATGAATGGCATTTAAAAGAAATAAAATAAACCCTGGGGTGTTGTTGTTTTTAATAAATGTTATTTTCTAGAAATAGGTTGATCACACTTTTGAAAGGATGTAAAAGATCATAAGTTTACTTCTTAAAGAGACCGTGAGTTGTATCCAATTACATTAGTGCACTAGCTACACAGTTCTGTCTATGACTTCCCAGAATTAAGCCCCACTGAGCTCAATGAGGCATATTTCTAGGTATGTGTTTATAGGATTGCAGCCTTATTTACACTTGCTGTACTTAGTTCCCGTTGAAAGGGACAAATTTCTCATGACATGTCCCATGATTTTGATGGAAACTAAGTGCAGCTAATGGGCAGAACAATCTAGTCCCCTCCCCATTATGCCAGGCTGGGCAGAGGTGGTTGGACTGAGCAAAGATGTCCCTCTGTCCAGCTCTCCTGTTTAATCTGGCTGGCCTCCCACAAGCTGCCCAACATACAGGCAGGAGGGGGAATCACTGGCAGGATCACCCCGCTCCCCGGTCAACAGCCTGCAGGAAGCCCCTGAATGGGAGTTCAAAGGGTGGGGCTCAGCCACTTGGCTCCCAAACCGATTTCATTGCCTTCATGTGACAGGATGGGGCCTGATTGCTCTTCTGCCACGTCTGCTGTGCAGTGGTGGGCCTGCCACTCCATACAGCCCCACTGGTGGGGGGAGTTTGGAATGCAGCCTTAGTCTGGATGCAACAACATGCTATTTAATATTCATCAGACACACACTGCTAGGCCCTGCTGTGCTCTACTGCGTAGCTTATATCAAAGGGTCTTGCACTGGAGGACTTCCTGATAGATATCACTTTAGTTCAGGCAAATGTGAAATCAAAAATAACTATTTTTTTAAACTGAAAAATGCACTCACTTTGCATGAAGTTAAGTAACTAAAGCACTATGTTGTGTGCAATAATGCCACTACATATGTAGTATGTGGCGTACTAGTTGATGGTAAAGATTTATATTGAAAAGATTAGGTAGGTGCTTTGTTGCTTTGCTGGAAGCAACCAAGGAACTCTGCCCCTCAAATTAGTGGATTATTACATATACTGAAGCAAAGAAACCTGAAGTGTTTCAGTTAGGGTCTCGGTTATAAATCACTCTGCAGCTGATTTAAAATCAGTTTGAATGCCCTGGCTTTCTCCAAAGAACCCTGTAAACTACACTTTTGTAAGGAGTGTCCTTACCATTATGGATGCGCCTGCAGAACTATAATGGTTTGTGCTCTTTGGAAGGAAGCCATGCCACTTGAGCTGGTTTGAAACTGATTTAAATTTGTCCTGCAGATGTGACTCGGAAGGAGCTGGGAAACTGGGGCAGGAGAGACCCATCTGCACTCGTTTGAAGAATCTTTATAACATGTGACACTGAAACTGTACTACAACAAAAATATCATTGCCAACACCATTAATTTGCTGGGCCATAGGTGACTCTTGCCTAATTTACTAAGTAGATAACAAGACTTGTACAAATAGAGAGCCTTTAAAAAAAGAAAAAAAAGAAAAATGCTTACATGTAGAAAATGTATGACACCCTTGTACTATGGCTTGCACTTTACCTGCATATAAACTGTGAAGTAGGCTGTAGTAATTTATTATTATTTTGTATATTCAGGGGTTGAAGTAGCAAAGCACTAGTACTACATAGCTGGTTTTCAAGCTGTACTGTTAAAAGAAATCTCGGACTAGAGACGGACATGAGGGTTTTGAAGAGAGTTGAAGGTGGCAAGAGAAAGGAATATTGGGCCAAATAGGACTCAATCTTCCCTTGGCTAAAAAAAAGCTTTGCAAGCAGCAGGATGAGATAATTACTCTTGCCGGGTTGCTATATACAGTGGTACCTTGGTTTGCAACCGCTTTGGATTACAACTGTTTTGTATTGTATCCACGTCAAAACCGGAAGTGTGTGTCCCTTTTTTTGGATTACAACCCATTTTTATTTTTATTTTGGATTACAACCCATTTTTGGGGGGAGGCCCCACTGGCGAAAGCACACCTTGGGTTACAACCTGTTTTGGCTTACAACCGGACCTCCGGAACAGATTATGGTTGTAAACCAAGGTACCCCTGTAGAATGCAATCAATAAACCACTTAAAGGATTGCAAACACCAATGTGGATCAAGACCACACAATCAGCCAGATTCTGACAATCCTTTAAACTTGGGTGGCCAGCATGTGCCCTCTAGATGCTGTTGGACTACAACTGGCACCTTCCCTGATCATTGGAGGTGCTGGTTGGGACTGCTGGAAGTTGTAGTTCGATTACTTTTGGGAGGTGAGGGTACAATGTTGGCTACCTCTGCTCTAAACTATTTCCTTACAGGACTCCTCTTCAGGACTACTTTCTTGCTTTATGAATCAAGCTACAGTTTGCTGTTGTGATATCCAGATTGGTAAATGGGAGTTTAATTGCAGCAGGAGTGGGGAATTTGTTGGACTCCCAACTCCCATAAACATGGCCAATGGTCAGAGGTAGTGGGAGGAATCAGATTGTTAAAACCTCACCTTGCTACTTCGGATGTTGCTGTAAACCAGGCATAGGCAAACTCCGGCCCTCCAGATGTTTGGGACTACAATTCCCACCATCCCTAGCTAACAGGACCAATGGTCAGGGATGATAGGCTTGCCTGTGGTTTGGTTCAAACAGGAGATAAGAAATCATGACCGGCAAGAGACAGGAAAAACAAATAGGAGGAAGGAGCACACACATACTACACTTGCTCACAATCCTCCAAACCATGTTTTCCAGGGGCTTTGGAATGATGCTGTTTAGTATGAACACCAAGCTTTTCAAACCACCTTCAACTCTCTGTAAAACCACTCTCCTGCCAAAAAGAGGTCAAATAAGTGTATTTTGAAAAATCTGCTAAGTTAAAGTCAGCATCTGTGACTGACTATACTATGGGGTTTCTCCATGGTCTTTCTTTTGTAAATATGAACATTCTTAACAATTTCTGTAGCAATAGGAAGTTATATACCAAACTTTCACTTGGGACTGTTTTCAAACAACAAAAAAACTCTAGCGCCTTGTATTCTTTAAAAAAAAAATCATGGAGAACCAGTCTTAGGAGCATTTTTGTTTACACAATAATATGTATATATAAGGATATATATATATATATATATTAGAGACAGAACTGTTATTTATCATACTTTATGTTGTGCTTGATTATTTCTAAGAGTCTTCTGTCATCTAGAAATATTTTCTGTGATAGAGAAAGAAAAATGTTATATTGCGGGAACTCTCTTGCATAGGAGCTTGAAAAGTGAGCTTTAAGCAACTGTACATCTATATTGTAGCTATTATTTTTAACTCCAACCTATTGTAATTTTCCTAATTTAGCCATGAAATAAAACCAAAATGTGATGTTAAATCATTAACCAGGGAAGATCCCATTCATATGTTTTGCCTTGTTGTTTGAAAACTTCAGAACATATCCTTCATCTTTACTTGTGATGGGGGAGGTCTCTCTCATGGGCTGCCTCTACTTTCATCCCTTAGCAGTCAAGAGCCTTCATTTTCATGGATGCACATGGAAAATGGACTTGCAGCGCAATCCTATACATTTCTCCTCAAATGTAAGTCCCATTGATTTCATTGGGGCTTATTCCCAGGTAAGTGGGTACAGGATTGCAGCCTCAGATAGGTAAAACTAAATTTCAACCCCTGGATATTACAGGTTTCTTTATGTGTCTGTATGTGTGTTTTTCAGTTTCACCAAAGTCTTTTTAATTTAATACTTGTATTATGTTGGAAAGTGATCCACTGGTTTATATAGGCTATGAATGTTTGTTTTCCTTTGTTTTCCTTTTTTAGAATTAATGTACCTGGCTGCATTTTTTTTCTACCACAGATTAACTTGTTAACTTTTTGCGTGTCTACAATGAAACTTTATGAATGGAAAAATTTCACTGTGTGTTGCTCACTGGGCATATACCTCATGGTACATTGCACAGACTTGTAAGTTGTAAGTTGCACTGCAACATTATAAAAGGAACATATTGCTCTTTTTTCAAAGATATTAACTTATTAAAAAAACTATATAGACTGTACATTATTGAAAAAGGACATTTATTCTTCCTAAATTCAAAAGCAGCTTTTGTTTTGGGAAAAAGTTGTAAAACTTCAGTTGTAAATTTGGACTTCAATAAACTGAATTCTCTGATGTTTTGGGGCTCTTTCTTTCCTTAATACTTTGTATCCTTAAAAAAGGGAAACTGATGTAGTGTATGCTTCAGCCAGGCAAGAAAACACATAATGAACTGCTACATGAATCTTGTGGAAGGTTTATCATTTTAATTTGTCTCAGCAATGCCTTTTAATTTTTGCTTTAATCCCTGGATGCATATTTAAAACTATAGTGAATTATAGATCCAACTCCAACTGCAGAGTTTGCAAAACAAACAACAAGAAGCCTTGTGGCACCTTGCCACCTTCTGGAATGCTATAAAACTCTCCCAACCAAACAAACCACTAATGGAAGAACCCTATATAACGCCAAGGACTTCAGAGTCACATTTTAGAGACCTTTACAAGGACAGAGCAGTGGGGAGAGGCCAAATCCCTGAAAGTATTCTGGACCTCCCAAAATGGGCCCCTGTAACAACATCAGAGATCAAGAGTCTGATAGCCCAACTGAAACAGGGGAAAGCCACAGGTGCAGATTTAATACCCGCAGAGGCTATTAAAAATAATTTGCGTGGTCAGGCGGAGTCCCCCAAAACCCCAGGCAGCCCCCAAGCAGAATAATACCAGACAACGTTCTATGGGATTAAAATTGGCCACAACTTTATTAAGATTCAGATGTAGGGAGACCTTGGCTCGGGCATTGGGCGTTTATCCTTCCCAGCCCCCAGCTGAGGGTCTGGGTAATTTTCGGGTTATCCAGCATATGTGGGGGTTGGGCTAGCTCTGGAGAACATGTTCAAGCAGATAGCCTGCCCCCCTTTTCGCCGCTGCTGGAGGGGGGGACAATGACGACCTCTGGGCATATGGTCAATGCCTCCCTCCCCCCAGACCCTGTTAACGGGAACCCTGGTATCACCGCCGCAATGGGGGTGGGTGGTCACCTCCCCCACGCCCCCCCATTCTGGTAAATGACTAAAGGATTCCGCCCAAGGCCTGCACCCACCAAAGTTGTGACCAATAGCTACGGGAAAGGCAAAACCTGCCAATGCAGGGAAAGTCCTTTCCGGCCCTTCAACAGCGGCCTTGTCGTAGCAGCGCCTGTGTGCCTGTTTGCCTGCGGAAGGAAAAAAAGGGATTAACCTGTAATGTAAGCATTAATTTTGGGAGTGGAGGGTGGGAAAGCTCTGGAGTTGTCGGCTGCTACCCAGGTATGTCTCGCCTTCTGCTATGTGCACTGGATGGTTACCTCCTCCTACCTGACCAATCCCCCCTGGCCACACCTCCCCCAGCTGGATTGGACAGCTGGCTGTGTGGGCAGAGACCACAGGTATCCAGCCCAGGAAGGTGGTGCCAGCCTCCAAACTGCTAAGGGCTGTCCAGGGGTTCCCAGGGGCTGCACGCGACCGTGCAAAATGTGCACCCCTTTTTATATGGGGAACGGTCATTGTGGTTTTTTGGGCTTCACTTTTAGCCTCACTTTTCACTGGCATAGACACCAATGGATATATTCCTGAAGACTGGGGGCTTTCTATCATTGTCCCAATATATAAAAAAGGCAAAAAAGATGATCCTGCCAACTATAGACCAATCAGTTTTCTTAACATAATAAGCAAACTGAATGCAAGACTAGCTACAACAAGAAAGCATCCTTGCAGATGAGCAAGCGGGATTTCGAGAAGGCCGTTCGATCATCAACCAATGTTTAGTTCTTCAACATCTAATAGAGAAGTACTCATCTAGTAATATTGCTTCTCTTTATGTGGCCTTCATTAACTTCAGAGCAGCCTTTGACTCTATTTCCGGAACAAAGTTATGGCAAAAACTGGAGACCTCCACAATAGATAGACACTATACCTAATACGCATGTTACATGAAGGGACCTCATCAAAAGTGTGTTGTACCTCCCAAGGCCACTTATCTAATGCATTAGAAACCGAGAAAGGAGTCAAACAAGGATGCATACTGGCCCCATCCTTGTTCAATTATTATATAAATGATACAATCCCTTATCTCCACAATATAAATTTCCATCTCCAAAACTTGCAAGAAATCATATTTTGGTACTGCTATATGCAGATACTGCTGCAATCCTCTCTAGAACACCGATAGACTTTAAAAGAGCCATGAAAACACTTGCTGCATATTGCAAAGAGAGCCAATTGAACCTCAATTATCAGAAAACCAAAATCATGGTCTTTGCCAAGAGGCCTAAATTATGTGTATGATACATTGACAGTCATAAGATCGAGCAGGTCACCTGTTTTAAATACCCTTCACTCATTGGGAAGTAGAAAAATCCATGGTGACTACATTGCAGGGAATGCTCAGAGAAGCGCTAACACCATTCTTAGGTACCTTAGGTCCAAAGGTGGACACTACATACCGGCAGCCCTCAAATTGTTTGAGGCCAAATCGATTGCACAACTGTTATATGGTACCCAATTAGGCCCCTTCGCCAACTGCACTCCATTAGAATTGGTGCAATCCAAATTCTTAAGATCTGTCCTACAAGTCTCCAACGCAACCTTACACCTTGAAACTGGATTCATAAGAATCAAGGCCAGAGTATGGCTCACCACTTTTAATCACTGGCTGAGACTAGCCTCCCTTCCGAACGGCCTTGCTTCCCTGACTATTAAAGATGATTTCCAATCGTTATTGAAATGAGCAGTGGACAATATAATAACTACTCTAAAATTCAATCCACAGATCTTACTTAACATGGGGCATGACAAGCAAAAAACATTATTAAACAGTGTGTGGTAGCAAAGAACGACAGGTAGACCTAGCCAGGTCCCCAAAAATTTTAATTAGCAAAATGAGATGATACTCGACTTCCTAAATGCCATACATAGCTAATCTTGAAATACCAAAACAATTAAGGGCTTTCACTTTGGCCCGTTGTCAGACCCTCCCTTCAGCAGTTCAGGAAGGCCATTATAGGAAGATACCATATGAGGAGAGGAAATGCCCATATGGCTCTCAGCAGGAAACAACGGAGCATGCCCTTCTTCATTGCCAGTATTATATAAACATTCGAGCCAGGTTTATCCAGCCCATCCTATATAAGTTCCCTAGGTGTTCAGAACAACACTAACATCTCCCTATTACTAAAAGACGAAAGCCCAAAAGTCACATATTTAGCCGCCAGATTTTGCGCTGCCATGATATTCGTCGAAGGATGGTCTATGCTACAAATCAGTCCTAAATTGAAGGCCCATATTGTTAGATCCGCACTTCTGAAACCCCACCCCATACAGCTGTTTTTAACTGATCTTTTTAAATTTTTCTTATCAGTTTTTTACTCATCCATTACCTATGCTTAATCAAGTATTCTATGTATATGTTTTGATCTACATTTGGTTCTTGCTCCCATTTATTTAATAATTATCTGCTTAGAGATACTGTTATGCTATTTTTTAGATGTTTTGCTTATGCTGGTCTGTGACGGTAATAAAGTAATTCATTCATTCTTGTGGCACCTTAAAGAGGTAATATGTATAGGCTAATAGTGTTAGTGAGTACATGTCTACTCAGAGGTAATTCCCATTTAATCCAATGGGGCTTATTCCCAGATAAATGGGTGCAGTCTAGCAGATTATTCTGGCATAAAATTTAGTGGAGTAGAATCTATTTCACCAGGAAAAAAAAATAGTGAGCAGATAGGTGTTTATGTATGCTTGGAAAATACTCCAGAAATGTTATCAGAATTCAAAAATATTATCGGGTTGGGAAGCTCAGACCAGGGGGGCAAATGCAACCCTCCAACCCTCTCCCCCTAGCCCTCAAGATTCTCGCCTCACTGACTTAGCTTTGCATCTTCCTTGAGTGCTTTTGTTGGGCAGTGGCATGTCCTTTAATTCTGATAGTACCTCAAGTGTCTGGATGGTCTGGAAGGTGGATAGAGAGCGATGGGGGTGGAAAGCATCCTGCTGTACTGTATTTTAAAAGGGTAAAAATAACATGTATTATTCCATACACTCGTCTCTGGCCCTGTCTACCATTGGCATATGCCCCCACTCCCAAAAGGGAATGTGATCCTCAGAAAAAAAATTCCCTAAACCAGACCTATATAAACCAAATAATTTAGGCTTTGTGCCATCCTTCAATGTCTCTTCTGTTGCAGATATGGACAGTGCAAAGTGGTTGAAACAGTTGGGAGGATTGTCTATCCTCTACATTGACTTTGTGGCATTACCATATAGCCACTCAGAATAGGCAATGTCACAAATCCGGTTCAAAATTAACCTGGAGCTTCCTGCCCTCACTCTGGCATCATGGCAGCATCATGTTCATGATTCAATTTTTAGTCTTCTGGAACCATATTACTGTGGAAAATTACACACACTCAGAAAAGTTATGCCAAATCATTGGAACAGGAAAACCATCATCCATGGACTAGCAGCTACCAATTCACACTTTTGCAGTGAAAATGTCTACACATGAAGATTCAGTGCAGCTATAGTTATCAAAGTGTCATGGAATCAGGGCCACATACCGAAAGGGTTTCAAAGCAGGTGTATGAGTAAGAATTGTGATGGAAATATATTTGGTGAAATAGGGAAATCACTCAGATTATCATGTTAGGCCTGCCACCTGAAAGGGTCTCTTTGGAATAGAATACAACTAACTAATGACCAGTTTTGTCCAACTTCATGGAAGAGGCCAAGACCATAGCCATATACACACCATGCATTTAAAGCAGTATCATACTTTATGTAGAGATGGCTTCCCCAAAATAATCCTGGGAACTGTGGTTTGTTAAGGCTGCTGATAGTTCTTGGGAGACTCCTACTACACCCACAGAGCTACAATTTCCAGAGATCCCTGGGAAGAGGATTTTTTTGTTAAACCACTGAGAATTGTACCTATTATTATAATGGAACAAGTAAACATAATTCTTGAACACCCGGTTTACAAATCTGAGCAAATGAAGAGCAGAAATTCTACATGATGAACTTTGCTTGGGTCACAATAGTTGGGTTTGTTTTTAAATTGACCCAGGTGAATTGTGTACTCCAAAGCCAACATGGCTATAGTTTTAACGCAAAACATTTCACCCTGACCCGGATTGTTGGACCTCCTGAAGCACTGCAGTTTAGTAGACATGAATCCTGATTATTAGGGTTTGAACCTTGCTTCCTGGGTCATCCTAGTCAGTCAAACTCTCAGGCCAGTCCACCTCAAAAGTTTGTTGTGAAGATAACATGGAGTTATATGCATGACATCTTAAGCTCCTGGGTAGAAGGGTGGGTATAAATGTGGAAAGCAAATAATGAATGTTCTGAAAGGTGTGCTCCAGAATACCTTGCAAAATAAGTCAGGAATTGCCAGGGTAGTTTAGTGGCCTCCCCATAATACTGCTACACTTTTGATTTCCCTTTTTTAAAACAAATCGTCACCAGATTAATTCAAATTTAGAGCAAATTTAAAAACTGACACACACACATCCCTTTCCTTCTACAGTATTTGTATTTGGAGCAGCAACGGAGGGAGGGAAATAGTGCTACTCTAAACTACCTGAGTTGCTTGCACAAGCCAGCACTGCCTAATTTTGCATCTTCTTTGGAGATTACATTAATACTATTAGGTATCTGTTCTAAAATGCACGAAAAAGGCATTCAAGTATATCATGTTTTAGACCTTAGAGTTCGTAACAAACCCAAAGATTCTTTTACCACAGAATACCAAAACTTAATCCACACGGCAGGTGCAGCTTTTACGTGAGTTGAGAGATTATTGTATTTGCATTTTGTTGACTTTTAACGTGTGAACCGCCCATGATTAACTGGACTATACAGTATATTGTTACTGGCTACGTCAATCCCTGTTACTTTTTATCTGTTTTGTTTGTCTTTACAATCAAGCTGTGTATAAAAAAATTAAGAAATAAAACAAACAAATTTAAGAAGTTCCATAGCAGAAAGCCCGGGAAAAGAGCGGGGGGGGATAAAATAATAACCCTCCAATACTGAGCTTGAGGGAACCGTTAGTATTGACGCTGTGTGAGGCAGCGCCCTATTCCTCCCCGCCTAATCATCATCATCATCATCCGGACGCCCCTCTTTGTACAAAAGGAAACATTTACGGCTGGTGGACAACAGAAATCTTAACGTCTCGTTTAAAATACCAACAACACCGGGAGGGGAAAGCACGCGTCATTTTCCCCTCTCCGCCAATCCCGCGGCGCTCTCCTGTTTAGTCCCGCCCACTTTGTTTTTTGACGTCTCTGACCGTTGGCGCCGTTGGTCGCGAGCGCTCGGCGGGTCGCCTCCTTCGAGGAGGAGGAGCCAAAATGGCGGCTAAGGTGAGTGGTTCACCTCGTGCGTATCATCCTACCTTCTGCCCCCTCAACCGCCCTGCCTCCCCTCCAAGGAAAGGCTTCGTGAGGCCCTCCTTTTGAGTGGGCCGCGCTTAAAGGGCACAGATGACATACAGGGTGAGCTTTTCCCATCGTTAAGGACGCCTTAACTTTCTTGAATGCGGTCGCGCCTGAGCATGTACAGAGCGCCCCCCGCCTCCATGTCTCATAGCATGTATGGCCCAGCATTCCCCCGCTCTCTAGGTACCCTCAAGGTAGTGGACACGGTTTCTTTCTGCCCCTCCCTCTACCTTCTCCCCCACCCAAAGACGAAAGAGTGTCTGAGCAGGTGCAGAGTGCCGCCTCCTGTGCCCACTCTGTGCTGTCGCTTTCCTTCTACTCCCCAGTGGGAAAATGTGTAGGAATTCTTAGAACTGCTGGACATTAGAGGCTAGTTTGTTAAGATGATGAGAGTATCTGAACATGTGTGGTTCCACCTTGTTCTTCTGAATAACTGCTTCCTCCAGATACAAATTTCGAAATTGAGTGACAATCTGTGATCAGACTTTTCAAATACTGTAGAGAAAAAAGCTTCAAACCCTGGTCTTAGATTATTGGGGCTCATGCTAAAAGTTAAATCTTTTGATCACATTTATAATATTGTATGCACCTTAAAACATTAAGATTCCCACCCAAACCTAAAAATTGTTTGTACTTCTATAAGCCTTGAGGTTTCCTCGTGCCTGTTGATACCTCCCTCTTGTGTTTGGATGGTGTCATTTTTTTGCTATATGGGATCCCCAATCAAAAAATGAGTTTGCTATTGGCATATAGCAAGACTGGCTAATTTGCAGCATGCAGACTGGATCTATTCCTCCCCAAAAGGATGGGTGAGTGAGTATGTCCTCCAAGATCCCCAGCAATTTGGCAATTTAAGATTTAAAATAATAATATTAATGTAATTCCCACTGTAGTGCTGTCGAGTTTCCTCTGTGGAACTGAAGGGGCTGCCAGCTTTCCAAAAAAAAATGGGTGCCTCTGGTTCAGCATACTTTGCAAAGGCACCTCTTCTCTCTTGAGCGCCACATAATGTTCATTCTGCACTTGTAAGGAACTGATCTTTGAGTGGCAGCTCCTCCTCACATTCTGGAACTCCCTGCCCATTGACAGCAGGCAGACACTTTCACTGAACACGTTTTGGTGTCTAGAAAAAAACATTTGTTTAGTCAAACTTCCTCTTACTCATTTTGCATTTTTATAAACCTTTTAATGATTATTTTTATTGACAATTTTAATGTATATTTTTATATTATTTGTAAATGTTTTGCTTACAGTTAAGTGGTATGAAAATTTTGTTAAGCAAATAAATCAGAGCTTTCTAAACTGTGTGTCGCGACACATTCATGTATCAGCTGCAGTGTGTAGCTGTGTCACGCGAATGCAGCTCGCTCTCCTGCCGGGGCTGGAAACAGATTAGTTTAACTTCCGGTTTGCTAGTAAAACTGAATTACTGTGTTTCAAAATGATGCATGCCTAAAAAATGTGTCACCGACAAGAAAGGTTGGGAAAGCTCTGAAATAAATAAAAATAGTGTGGGGCATGAAGGTCATAGTGTTCGGGGAACAGGAAGGTGCACTTCTTCTTGTTTCCTGAACCTTGAAACATTATTTCAGTGGTACCACCCCAGGGGGAGAAGTTCTCTTTGCAAGGTAAGTGAGGGTTTTCAATCCCCAGCGCACTTCCTGGGTCCTCTCCTCACAGCCCAGCGATGGAAGCAAAGCTCTCCTGCTCCACTGCTAATCAGCAGAAGAGCTGTGTGAGGCAATGCTATCTGCCTGTGTGAGTGAATGAATGTATGTGTGGTATGTGTGTTGGCCATTTAGGCCAAGCCCATAGATGGCATGCTGCCCATGGAGGACTGACAAAACTTCAATGAGCTCCTCAAGCAAAAAAAAAAAAAGGCTAGCCACCCTGTAGTTAAATGTTGCTCTTGTTTGAGCCCTCCCAAATGCAGCTAAAACAAAAAGTCATCCCCTAAGGCAGGATCTGGCTGAGCTGTGCCATTTTAATAGTTCTTTTCTGAATAAATCTTTCTTTTCAATAAACTGCTTCAAAATAATTACTGGGCAGTGAAGTGATGTACAGTATCATTTTGTTAGTCGTTGCACAGTTGACTTTGGTAGACCTTCCAAAGCAAAGCAATTAGTGTCATTCAAGAATTGAGCTAATTCCAAAAGTCACAGCACAGTTCCTAGACCTTTAAGTACAGTGGAATGTGTGTTATAATACATACAGCTTTGTTTAACAATTTGAATTAAAAAACTCCCACACAGTCTGCCCACTGAGTGCTGCTGTTTCCAAACATATTTGTCATGTGACAAAACAGACATTTGAGCAATTTTGGCACAACTGCACAAGAGCATAGACTATTTTTTATTCTACAGCCACCTGAGGAAATGACAGTGTGTGAAGCATCTATTCCCCTCCCAGAGCGTCTGTTTCCAGAGTTCCCTGGGAAGAGGGACTGATGTTAAACTACTCTGGGCATTGTCACCCTGTGAGGAGAATAGGAGTTTCCTAATGATTCTCAGCACCCATAGCAAACCAGTTTCTGCAAATCTTCGGAGGAAGCCATGGCTTTTCAAGTGGCATCACAGTGTTTTAAACGTATGATGCAGATGTGGCCTTTATCTTGCCACAACTCTTGCATACTTGTGGCTTTAGAAGATACAAGTTGCAGAGAGTGGGTATCTGGGCATAGAGTCCTTTCACATGCTTTCTGTCCTTCATACCTTAAGTACTTACTTCATTATCCAGCTCTCCCAAGAAACATTAAATGTGAACTTATTTCCTCTAGCTATAAATTACATATTCGAGTTGCAGGCACTCTTATGCACCTTAACATCAAAAGAGCAGAGAAATCTATCTTGCAGGCAAATTCTGAATACAAAGATACATTTTTATCACACTTGATATTTAAATGACTAGATAAAATTTGGCTGAGAGCATTTTCTCACTTTATAAGTCAGATTTTGAACGTTTACCACATTTATCACATGCGCCTTCTCCAGAGTTAATCATTTCATTCTGCTGTATTCTTCCTAATACTCTTTCTATGCTCCTCCTCATTAATGTTCAGTGACTTCAAAGTGTGAGAGTTAATTGCTCTTAGGGTATGGGCAATACTTTCCCCCTTTTCTGTATGCTTAAAAAAAAAGAAATCACACAGTTGACAGTCCTTGTATAATTTCACATTGCCACTTTCTTTTGTGCTTTTCCATCAAATATCTAATTTTTGCATTTTTCTTTTCCCCTGTGCTTCATTTGACCACCCCTCTGTCTATTCCTGCAACACGGTCAGTCTGCTTCATTGTCTGTTTCTTCTTCTGCTGTAGCTAGCTTGATACTTTACATCACAAATGAGGAGCATGTGTCCCTCCAGTTGTTGCCAGGCTACAACTCCTATCATCTCATGTTTTAATCCTTTTTAATATTTTATTTTTAAATTGTTGTAGCCCACTTGGGCCTCAACATGGAGAAATCAAATAAATAAGAATGTTGATGTGTGGAAAGATGGCCAGAAATGCATTCTGTTGGGAGGAGACTTTAATCCACAAATTAGTTAAACTTGGTGTCCTTAGATTCAACTATTGGCTCCATTCTTCAATGGCTGTATTCATCATGAAGCCAGGTATTGGTTGCTGCCTTGCCAATTATGGTTTGAGTGAAACAAACCACAATTCTCAGTTCATTCATAACACTAACTCGGAGATTGTGGCTTGTTGATCACACATGGAAAAAATGAAAGTGCATGTGATATCAACATTATTGGTAAGTCATTAGCAGTGGTTTGCAATGATGTCAACTGGGCTAGTGTGGGAAATAATAAATACAACACAGTAATAAAACATTCATTAAAATCCAGTACAGCTTCCTTAAGTTGTAACGTGACTATGGGGCATCAAGCATTAACTCGTGATAAGAAATGCAGTAAAATGGTTTATTACACTAATTCACCTCCACTGGCATTTTATCCTTAAAGAGATGAGAACATGAGACATTTCCTCTTAGGAATGAGATTATTTGAGAGGAAGAGGAGATGCAGCACTTGGAGGAAATAGTTTCCAGAGGTGCAACATAATAGGGAATGGATAGCATATTGCAGAGAGAAGGTAACTGACACAGGCTGCATACATACTATACTGTACATTTAAAGTACCGGTACATGACTTCCCTGAAAGAATCCTAGAGACTAGTTTATTAAGTGTGCTAGTAATTGCAGCTCTGAGAAGTAAACTACAGTTCCCAGAATTCTTTGGATGAAACCATGTGCATTAAATGTATGGTGTGTGCGTAGCCATAGTTGCACAATTAAGTTGTAGAATTCACTGCCACAATAAGTGATGGTGGCTGTTGGCTTAGATGGCTTTCAAATGACAATTTCATAGGCAATCATTTCCATTCAGTATACTGTATATTGAGTACCAGTAAGTACTACCGGTATTAGTTGCAGAGCAACACTGGAGGAAAGTTCCTGTATTCTTGCCCAGCTGCTTAACTCTCTGGAAGCGGTTGGTAGAGCATAAGACTCTTAATCGCAGGGTCATGGGTTCAGGCCCCACATTGGGCAAAATATTCCTGCATTGCAGGGGGTTGAACTAGATCAGGGGTCAGCAAACTTTTTCAGCAGGGGGCTGGTCCACGTCCCTCAGACCTTGGGGGAGGGCCAACTATTTTTGGGGGGGGGGGAATGAACAAATTTCTATGCCCCACAAATAACCCAGAGAAGCATTTTAAATAAAAGCACACATTCTACTCATGTAAAAACACCAGGCAGGCCGCACAAATAACCCAGGGATGCATTTTAAATAAAAAGACACATTCTACTCATGTAAAAACACGCTAATTCCCGGACCGTCCACAGGCTGGATTTAGAAGGTGATTGGGCCAGATTATGCCCCCAGGCCTTAGTTTGCCTACCCATTGACTAGACTAGATGATCCCTGTGGTCCCTTCCAACTACATTTCTGTGATCGGGCTTCACAGATGGTTGATCTAATTGAGCAATGCTCTTCCACTCTTTTCCTTTTTTTGTTTTCTTGAGGTCTCAAAACTTTGATCTTTTTAATGAATATATATTTTTAAAAGTGAAAACGTTCTTGCTAGATTCTGTAAAAAGCCATTTGAGCATTAGAGAGCAGACTTCTGTGTAGCCTATACCTTTAAGGCAGTTTTCCTGCCACTAAATGTTGTTGTTAAAATATGAACATAGGGAGCTGTCTGATATTGAGTGAGGCTGTGGGGGTCCATCTAGTTCAGCATTGTCTACATTGATTGCAGTGGTTCTCTAGGCTTTCTCAGCCCTGCCTTTGAGACATCAAGGATTAAACCTGTGGCCATCTGCATACAAGACAGATGCTCTCCCACTGAGCTGTGTCCCTTCCTTCATCTTATTTTAGATATTTTTTAATTCTAAGCATTTCTACAGTGATCCTGCATTTTACCAGCACTTTATTGCAACAGACCATGCATAATGCATCTTCAGTGTACACATGGTGCTTCACAGAGTGACAATTTTTTTTTTTAAATGTGAGTCCCTGCACCAAGGAGCTTATGACCACATCACAAGTAATAATCCTGAGAAACATATTTTAAGGAAACAGTTCAATAAATTACAGTAAGCAACTTCCTTGGTACCCAAAAACGATTAGTGTGAACAACCTGAACATTTGCAATTTGGAAACCTTTTCCATACCTACCCCACCCCGCAATGCAGTGAGAATGTTTATGTTTCTTAAAATGTTTCTTAAAATGTTTTTGTATACTGTACATTTTTTTCCAATTCTGTATTTTCCTATATCAGATGTATGAAAAACAATTTATTGTGCTTATACTCTTTAGCAGACTTAACTGGTTAATGGATATTGTTGTTGAACTTGGTCTGAGTATTGATGAACATGTGCATTCATTCATTCATTCATTCATTCATTTGCTATTCAGCGATTAAGCTTCTTTCTTGCTTTCTTTTGGCCTCTACCCCACCAGATAGCAAAATGGGTGGCTCTTCCTACAGCCTTGGCAGGTGCATCTATTGTACATGCTGCATCTGAAGAGGAACCAGAATCTTGTCGCATGAAGGCACATCAGGTAGGATTTGTATGACCTCTTTAAAAATTGAATGAGCAGAAGCACCCAGGTGCAGTGAAGGCTTGCCTCTGAATTTTGTTTCACAGGAAACAGAACTATATAGCAGAATGCAACATGGGATATAGTAAAATAATAATAATGTTGTTGATGATTATTATAATTTCAGATGATCCAAAAAGAGAGGACTGAATAGATAAGCTACGGTAATGCAAATATGTGATATAATACATAATATAATTTAAAGCTGAAGAGAAGCATTCCTTCTATAGTTTCAATGTTCATTTGTTGAGAACTGTTTCTTATGTAGCGATGGTAGTACCGCTCACACAAGAAGGGAATACTCTCATGTTTTGGAGAGCCCAAAGGTTTGCATTTTAAAAAAAAAACCTGGGAGAGCCCAATAAGAACTGAGTGCACTCAGTGTCTACAGAATGCAAATTGATAGGAAGGATATGAAACACCAGGGACAGGGGCAATGCAGTGGAGCAGCTGGAATTCTGAACAGCAGCACTCCAAAGCACAACATTTTGTTGCAGGTCCCATTTGGAAGACTGAATCACATTTGTACTTAAATTTACTGTGGCTTTTGTATTGATGCATAGGTTTTTTGGGGGGGATTTGGTTTGCTTTCATCTTTGCTTTATTTATGCATGGTTGTTATCAATCTAGGTATGATGAACTTAAGAAGAGGGCAGTATACTGCAGCAACAAGCTCCACTACCATCTCTTGACCTCAGCACATTCATCATATCTTGTGTACACAGCCTACATATATACACGCTAATGTCTTCTGCACTCTGTACATTAGATACACAGAGCACATAGAGACCAGCATGAGGGCCTGCATCTCCCCACTCTACATATTCTTTGTGTAGTGCTAAAGAAGATTATTTTCTTGATCTCCACCCCACTTGGAGGCTTAAAGCTTAGGACAACCACAGCTAACTTATGGTCCGAAGCACAACAGTCACATTGCGCAAGGTGTTCTGTGTGACTCGGAAGTGTTCATACAAGAGAGAGCCGTCCCATCTGCACCATGAAGCTGGTGGTAATCTGCACCACCATTTGCACTGCTCAAGGGTGATGGAGATAGCACTAGGCCAGTGTTTCCCAACCTTGTGCCTCCAGCTGTTTTCGGACTACAATTCCCATCATTCCTGACCACTGGTCTTGCTAGCTAGGGATGATGGGAGTTGTAGTCCCAAAACATCTGGAGGCACAAGGTTGGGAAACACTGCACTAGGCCAAAGCAATCTAATATGGTGCCTTTCAGTTATTGTTGGACTAAAACTTGCATCACAGCCACTGGGCATACTGACTGGGACCGATGGGAGTTGGCATCTGACAATATCTGGGGGGGGGCACGCTGGCTACACCTGCAGTAGGTTCTCAGACTGTTCTGTGGAATCTTTAGGTTTGTCAATGAGAAAGTTGGTAATGGCTGGCAAGCTTCACTGAAAAGCTGCTTGTCTGCCACTACCAATTTCTCCTGCAGATGCAGTGGGGTTTTGGATGCATTTGAAAGATAACTCTTGGTTCATGCAAGTTAGGTGCTAGCTCAGCTGATCATAGTACCCCAGAACACAACCCTGAATCCTGTGCTGTGTACAGGTGTTATGTGGTAGAGATGGCCATAGCTCAGTGACAGAGTACTGTATCTGCTTTGCATGCAAAAGGTCCCAGGTTCAGTCTCCATCATTTCCAAGTAGGGCTGGGAGAGACCCTATCTGAAACTCTGAAGGGCCATTCCCAGTCAATGTAGACAATACTGATTTAGATGGACCAATGGGTATGATTCATTATAAGGCCACTTTCTGTTCCTAGATGTGCTGGGGACCTCAACAGCCATGCTGAAATGGAAGGAATTCTCTGAAAGTAGAATCCACTGCATTAGATGACTTAAGCTCAGATGCCTGTGTGTGTGTCATTTCCCTGATGATCCATATCCATGGCAAAATGTCAGGGTCAACTTACTGGCACTTAATGACCATACATGCCTACTTTCACACAGAAGTCCTTGGGTCTACCCTTTTATCCAATAGATGATAGTATCCAAAGTAGTTGTAGATGTAGAACAGATCTTCTATTCATGCAAGTCTTGTACGACACAGGCAAATTTTGCTGGATTGAGGCAATGGATAAAATAATCCTATTCCAAGTATGTGGATTGCCCCTCCCTTTTCATGGTTTTCCCAAGACAAGCTTTGTTATAACTTCTCTCCCCCCATTTCCTTCCAGCTTCCTATTTATAATGCACCACCTCTTAATTCAAGATACATCGATGAAAAGCCTGGCCGCTTGCAAAGTAGAATTTCATCAGTAAGAAACACAACAAGTTACTATGTCAATGGGTGCAAGGTAAGAATATTACTTAATTTAATAGATCAAGAATTCTCATACATGTCTTGCCATAAGTGAGCATGGAATAAGATTTCTATGAATTAGTTCAGTTTGGGATTTCCAGTGCATTTTGAGTTCAGAGTTTTTAATCAAACCCTTAAGAAAAGAAGTACAGTGGAACCTCGGTTTACGAATTTTCGGTTTACGAACGCCGCAGACCCATCTGGAATGGATTAATTCACTTTCCATTACTTTCAATGGGAAAGTTCGCTTCAGTTTATGAACGCTTCAGTTTATGAACAGACTTCCGGAACCAATTACACCCATGCTTCGGGTTAAGTACGCTTCAGGTTGAGTACTCCGCGGACCCGTCTGGAACGGATTAATCCACTTTCCATTACTTTCAATGGGAAAGTTCGCTTCAGTTTATGAACGCTTCAGTTTATGAACAGACTTCCGGAACCAATTGTGTTCATAAACCGAGGTACCACTGTAACATATTCAAACACTCTTAAAAAAACCTTCCCCCCTAGGAAACATCTTGGGAATCTTAAACTGAATAAATCAACCATGTAAGACTTTGCTATTTTTTGCACTCTTACTAAGAAGTTGCCCTTTTGGTAGAAGAAAGGTTAGGAGTAAGAATAATGTTCCTGCTTTAGGTTTGCTTTGTGTTATCTGCACCAACCTTTTTATGTCCACCAGTCAATAATTTCTCTTTATTTTTGTTGTGTTTCAAAACTTGGAGCGTAGTGACCTCTTGTGGTGTGAATTCAAAATAAATTTTCAGTGCCAAGTTTTGTTCACAAAACACTAGTGCAAAATAAACTGAAATGTATCATTGTGAAACATACAATATATTTCCCACTGTGATGTCCCGAACTCTATGCCTTAATTGTTCCTGCAATATGTATATAATTCTTTTTATTGTATTTATTTTAATGTATGTATTATATTTATTATATTGTAAACTGCACTGAGAGCTTCAGCTGAAATAAATAACAAATGACAGGGGAGGGAAAACTGAAGGCAGATGAAGGTAGAGCATTGGGGAAGGGTTTTCCAAAACATTTTGCCTCTTGTTGAAATCAATGAGAGGGCAGTAAATGTAATTTCTCCTACTTGACACACCCCCAACATGCCATTAGAATGCTTCATCTTTGGCCTCTCTGAGGTTGGAGAAGAACCAGCTGCAGAACTTTCTGCAACCACAGGGAAAAGGCTTCCAACAACAGATCTTCCTTCCTGAGGGCAGACCTCTCTCTGTTTTCAGAGTGGGAAGTCTGATGAAACTTTGGCCTCCCAGAGACTATAGGAGTGCAGAGTTAGGATCTACTACATATGTTAGAAAGTTGCACTATGCATTTGGATACCTCTTAAGATATCTTACCTAAGTTTTATGTGCTAGTTCCTGAGATCAAGGAGCAGTTTTTCATCTATGTTTGGATACAGTTGAATACCAATTTAAATCAAGATTGTGGACTGAACCTTTTAAAAAAGATTTTATTGTTTCTAGGAATTCCTGAGCAACACCAGGTAGAAGGCAACTTGTCCTAAATAAAGAAATATAATATATAAGATGTCCACTTAAAAAATGATGCTGATGCATAAGAATGTTTACATCTTCTGGTGGGGCTAGAAAATATGATGTATCAAAACAGCTAAATCAGAAAACCCCAGACACCTTATATTATAAATGTAGCTTGTGCTATACCAGTGGATTAATGCAATGAAATAACAATTTCCTATTATGTTTGTCTATCAGTAGTTACGATGGAAGGCAAGGAAGATGCATGCTTGTATTTTACTTTGTTTGTATTTATATCCCATCTGTTTGTCTGATAACAGGCATCTGAGACATCTGACAACATGGGGAAATTAATGCACAATAAAATAATAGGATGTTAGTCTTAACAGCAGATGGTTTGGAAAGGCTAAGTTTATTTATTATTTGTGGCCTGAATCCAAAACACCATGTGACTAGTTTTGCATGCCCAAGTGGGTTTGGATATGCGATTCACAAAAAGCAACACACACACACACACACACACACACCCAAAAAGAAGGTATGGCAGACTTCTTCCAATACTGAGAAGTTTCATAAGCACCTGGTGTGGGGGCTGCTCTTCAAAGGGGACATGTTCAAAATTCCACACAAATATAAGGCCTTGGGCATACCTAATTAAAGTATCTTCTTGGATACCAGCCATTATTCAGTTCGGAGTATATGTGGGAGGGGGGGTGATTTTTACATAGCCTTGCTCCATCTGACATTGGATGAGTTGCTGTTGGTAATGCAATGTGTATCACAGTATAAATTTTAAAAGCTCTTGCTTGTTTTTCTCTAGCTGAATAACTTTCCTATGTAAAGAGACCAAAAGTTTCATATTGAATATGTTGTACACTGCACATGCTATAGCAGGGTCACCATGTGGCACCCACGAAGGCCTTCCCCGGAACCCATGAGGTTCCCTGCTCCTCTGCTTGCTGAAATTAGGCTTGAAGTATTATTTTGTAGCCAATAGAAAAAGTTGTGGGGGTATTTGGTTGTTGGGTGTGTGTCATTGATAGTTTATCTGACTTATAAATGTAGCCACGGATCCAAAAAAGTTTGCAACCTTGCTACAGTAATATTTTGCTACTGCTACAGTAATATTTTGCAGCACTGGGGGCAGGGGATTATTAAAATATGGCACCATTTGCCCCCCTACTTGCATCATATATACTGGCTCCAAATCCACAGAAGGAGCAGCAGAGTAGGAGTCTCCTCCTGCCCCATCACAAAAAGGTGATATCTGTGACAAATTTGTCATTGCCAGCTGTTAGATTGTTGGGGAAAGTCATGGGCTCAATCCAACACTTGCTTTTATCTTGCCCTGCCTAAGAGATGGTGCTGTTATTGCTGATGTTGCTGGACTACAGCTCCCATCATCCCTGAGCGTTGAGCATTCTAGATGGAATTGGACACAGGTCTTTACCCCATTTTTAAGTGATTCAGGAACATTGCACTTAAATCTGCCTCTTCTCCACCTCCTCCATGTTCCACTTGCTAATCAGTTATACTAAATTCAAAGAGTTGAATTACAAAGTGGGAAAATTTCCAGCATTCTGTCTCCAACTGTTTGTCATTGTGATTGTTTGATAAATGTTAGGAATTTTTAAGACAGATGCATAAATATCAGATGGGGAAAATTGTATTTTATTTTGTTTGTGCAGGATGCTTATCTCTTTGTCAAAAATGGGATAATATCATCTGTACAGTTTGGAAAAGGTGAGTACAGTATGTGCAAAGCTTAAATCTTTCATTTCTTTGTTCTTGGCCATGCAAATTACAAACTTCAAATGAAGAGACATTCCAGATTTTCTTATAAATATTTTATATTTTCTTATACTGTAAATATTTTGCCCCACTGTAAATACAGCACAGTTAACAAAGTTTGAATTTGTATGAAGTAATCATTTCTACATGCAATTACAAATAAATTATTATTATTATTATTAATTCTTAGAATATTCAAGCTTAGCAAATCTTGCTTCTTCTTTTTAAAGATGCCTATGTTTACCTGAAGAATCCACCTCCAGAATTCCTTCCCAAAGTTGGTGTGATTACAGTTTCAGGACTGACTGGGCTAGTCCTTGCAAGAAAAGGTAAGGGATTACATGCTCATAATTTACTGTTGTTATTATTAGTAGTATTAATTTATTAATTGCCTTCTGTACAAGCATGTCAAAACAATTCACATTAAAAACAGAAAAAAACAGTTTATAACACATACACACTATCCCCCCATTACATTTAGAGCAGAACTTAATACCCTGTTTCTCATATTTTAAGACATACCCATAAAATAAGCCATAGCAAGATTTTAAGCATTCAAGGAATATAAGCCATACCCCAAAAATAAGACATAGTGATAGGCGCAGCAGCAATGTGGGCCGCGGCAGGAGAAGGAGGAAAAAAATAAGACACCCCTTGAAAATAAGCCATAGTGTGTTTTTTGAGGGAAAAAATAAATATAAGACATGTCTTATAATATGAGAAACACGGTAGCATACAAAATACACACTTGTAGCAAAGACCCATTTATCCAACTGGGAAAACCTCCTAAAACAAAACAAAAAAAGTCTCCAGTTGTTTGCAGAAAGTGCAGATAGTAGGGCACCTGTTGTGTCTCAACAATAATGCTATCAACAGAACAGGAGCCAGCCCAGGCAAGCTGTTTAATGAATGGGGAGAGGCACAAAGTGTCTACCCCCCTCCATTAAATGTGTTTGTAGCAAGGTTTAACAGAGGGGTAAGGGAGGCCTTTCACCTATTTCTTATACTGGGTTAGCAAGCTGCCCTGTGGCCTCCTCACCCCTGGTTAAACCTTTTTGCAGTCAGGTTCAATAGAGGAAGGAGAGTGCTTTACAGAGCAGTTTAGCAACCTATGAGCAAGGAGCAGAAGCAGGTGGTTGAGATACAAAGGGAGGGAGGGAGGGAGAGTTAGTCATATGTTGGGGGGAAACAATGGGGGAGGTGGGATTGGTGAATGGAGCCGTGTGTGTGTGTGTGTGTGTGTGTGTGTGTGTGTGTGTGTGTATTCCTTGCCACATTGGAATCTGGATCCTAATGCAGATGGTTACAAAGCTTGCTGTCCTGTGTACCTACCCCACTGTAAGTTGAATACATCCAAGTAGAATCATGAGGATGTGTGCAATGGAGCACATAGTACAGCCTAATGCCTAGTCTGTAACTGTATCCAGATTCAGATGCTTTTGCAGACTCATTCCCACAAAGAACAGAAGAGGTGGGCAATGTTGATACAGGCTGAAGATAGTTCACTTGACTTGAATACTCATCTATATAAAAAATATTGCTTATACACTGGAAGTCAATGTGGAGCCTAGCCTTCTCAATATGATTATTTTTGCTTAAAGTTGTTTAAATCAGAGATGGGCAACCCATGGTCCTCTAGATGTTGTTGGGCTACACAACCTGTCATCTTTGGGATAGGGCCTTGCCATCATTGGTCATGCTGGCTGGAACTGATGGGAGCTGTAATCCAATAGCATTTGGAGGGCTGCAGGTTCCCAGTCACTGCCTTAAATGGTTGATTGATTGATTTTGCAGGATCTAGATTTAAGAAGATTTGCTATCCCTTTGGACTCTGCACATTGGGCATATCTGTTTGCTATCCAGCTCAGTCAGTAATTATTGCAAAGGTGAGTTCTGCTAAATGGTGTATGAATGCTTTCCTTTTTATTGTTTAAAAATCTTGCCACTTGTTCATCACACTTTAGCATTTTAAATTGGAAAATTTAAAAGCACTAATAGATTGCCAACTATAATTGTGTTCGTTCTTTCTTTCACTGTTGGTTGAATCACAGGTCATTGGAGAAGTCAGTTAGCCTTGCCTAATATGCTACAATATTTTTAAAACTGGTTGTTCAGTACAATAACATTTCTAAAATTAAACTAGGTAATAGGTGGAAAGGCCTATGCTGCAAGCCATAAAACCTATGAAGCAATAGGATCGCTATGGACCAAAAATTCCACTACGGAAGTTCTACTCACACAGGATAAAGATACTCAGGTAGGTTCTTTTCCAAAAACTACCTTATAAGCAGCATGGGCTAGTTATCTTTCTTCGATCTACATTGTGTTAGAAATGCATGCATGAAAACAATAGTGTTGCAGATATCGAACATCATTACTTTTCAGCCTTTGAACTTCCAAACGTGCAACAGATTTTAATATACTATAGTAGACTGGTTTGGAGACTGAAAGATACGCTGCACATGTTAAGAGACATATTTAGTGCTATTATTTGTGCTATTATTTGTGTGTATTTTTAAATAATTTTAATTAAACTAAAAATTGTTATACAAAATTCTGCAAAATAGAGAGTTATCAAACAGTATCTAGTGACAATTATACATTGTCCACATAAAATTATAGATCACTGTTGAACAAAAATAAGACATGAAGTAAAACCAAAATAAATAAACCATGGGCGTATGAATGCATGGAAGGTGGTGACTAGAAATATTTATAGCATAACTAGTATCATGAAGCCCGTTAAAATAACGGGTGCTAGAGCAGACCTGTTGCTCTAGCAACCTCGGGGACATGCGCAGAGCTGATGAAGCGGCGGGTCTGCGCTCCAAGTCCCAACGGACAGAACTGGACCCGATGGGGTGGGAGTTAGGAGAAGGCCTCACTTTCTTTCCTCCTCCACCGAGGCCAGCAAGCGGCCCTATGAATTCCCTTCCCGGACCTCCTACCTCAGCCCAGCTCGAGCGCTGCAGCGGCCTGCCCGCCTCATTCTCTCTCCCGCCGGCGTCGCTCCTCGCGCGGATGAGCCGCCGCGCCCTGAGGAGGCTGGGCTTGCCTCTCCCGTCAGGGTCTAGAAAGAAGAAGAAGCAGCACCCGGCAAAGGGGAACGGGCGGTCCTCGTGCCCGCCTTGCCGCCTCAGCCTGGCTCGTCTCCCTGCCGGGCCGAGCGGACTCCAAGCTCCCCTCTCCGAAGTGTCTCTGCGCTCCAAGTCCCAACAGCTGTCCATGGGGCACATGCGCAGTAGCGCAATCCCACGGACACAGGGACTGGACGCAGAGACACTTGGATATTATTATATAGGATGGTTGAACAAGACAGGGTTATGAAACATGGACCCTATTATACCAATGGAAAGTATTTTAATTGGCACAGTCACTATCAGCCATATTCGTTTGTAAGCCAAGGAGGATCCTCAGCCAATTTGCTATTATTTTATTATTAATGCAGTGCTATCCATGTGCATGGCATTTTACACAGCACTATTAAGCAAAAGACATGCCACCAATCTGTGGGGGAAAGACTGTAGCACAGTCTCTGCATTGAGAAGGTCCAGAATTGAATCCCTGGCATCTCCAGGTAGGGCTGGAAAAGACTATCTGAAACCTTGTAGAGCAATACTTGCCAGCCTAGTGTCTTCCAGATGCTTTGCACCAGAGCTGGGGCTGGGGAAGTGGGCACCAGAGGGCACCAGATTGCTGAAAGCTAGTGTAGGCAATACTGGGTGATGGATCATTTGACTCTAGTAGAAGGCAACTTCCTATGTTACAAGGAGTGTTCTGTCTAAATTTAGATTTGGCAATATCAGATTTATTTTACAATTTAGTCATTATTTCAACAGCAGCAAGTACTGGGAGCAGTTCCAGGAACAGACCATATTGTCTCAGAAGCTCGGAAGATAGCCCTTGAATCAGAAGAAAAGGTGAAATCATCACAAATGCAATTTCATGCAGAGAAGACACTTCCACAGACAGATTCTGTGCCTTTGATAGCTGAAGCGAAACTGCCAAGTGTCAGATCAGGTATGAATAACCAGCAACTGTCCTGAAGATCTTAAGTGACAAGACAGTGCCAAACATATAGACACACTAAAACCTTTTTTATACTTAACAGATGTGTTGAAGGCAACAAAGTTTAAACCAGACCCCAGCCTCATGGACCATGGCCAGTCCAGCCCAGAAGATGTGGATATGTACAGTACCAGAAGCTAACAGCACAGACTCCCAAAATTTTGGATTACAATAATGATGGGACATTAAAATGGGGAAAGTTGTGATCTATATGTTGGTATTTGATCAGGTAATTCTTCAACCTGATCTTTAACTGCACAGCCAGTTCACTCGCCCTTCATTTCCACTGTATCATTTTTTCCTATTATTGCTACAAGTGTTCTTTTAATTTTTGGAAATCACGAGACAGCCAAAGGGTTTCAGATGAGATTGTCATTGTCAAGCTGGCTATTAATGTAAATCACTTGGAGAAATAGATTTCTGTACCACTCCTGCGCAGATAATGAAGTGATAATGAAAAGAGAAATATTTAAACTTATTTTCCTTGGGCTTATCTTTAGTCCAGGAGATGTGGCTGCTCTACACTGTAGCACTTTGCTAATATGCTGGCCTTTAAAAACTTGCTGTCATTCAGAGGAAAAGGAGGGAACATATTGATAATTATAGTTTATGGATATATAGGTATATATATAATTAAAAATGCATTTCCCAAACTGCTTGCTGTGAAGGTGTGATGGTAGCTTCATATAGGACATGAATTTTCATCTGCTTTCTACGGTCCTTGTGTAGTGGTGAAGAGGGAATTTGCATATAACCTCTGCGGAAGATGCCGAGGCTATGTTCACAGTTGTGAATGCAGGTATTTTCCTATTTCTCCACTTCCAGCTCCTGGGGCTGATTAGTCCTGTCAGGTTTTATTATTTGACCTCAATGCCATTTTGGCCAAGTCACACCCACCTACTCTATTCCTGATACAAAATCGGATGAAGTTGTGCCTGAGCCAAAAAGATCTACCAAAGAGAGCCAGCCAAAAAGGCATACAGGATTAAACAACATGTGCTTCTGAGCACATTCTGAGCCAATACATTTGTTTTTCATACTAAAACTGAAGTGAGCGCACAATCCTTTCACACACAATGCCACTCCTGGTTAGCTTTCTGCAATGCAACAGCCTAACAGGGTGTCATTTTGTCATTGCTATAGTTAAAATAGTTGCTGAAACACTAACTGATCTACTGAAAAGTCATTCTGGGGTCTACTAGTAGATACTGATCTACTTTCTGCCACCCCCTGCTTTATGTGGGTACTGAGATGCTGCCAGTATTGGTGATATAGCAGCAAGCCATGTGTCACAAATGTCATGGTACTGCTTTGGGTAAGGGTAGAAAAAGTGCAAGACCACAGGAACATAGGAAGCTGAGTCAGACAATATGGTCTCTCTGATTCAGATTGTGTACTCTGGTTGGCAAGAGCTCTCTAGGTTTCAGACAAGTGTTTTCACAGCCCTACCCAGAAAAACTGGTGATTGAATCTCGGACTGTATGCAAAGCCTGTGATTTTAATGGTAATACCCAAAATAGGTCCAGTTTTTAAAAAGTGTATCATGTATTCTCTAGTTGTAACCTTTATAAACAGGCAAGTCACTGGAAATCGGGGGACTGAGGCTGAGAAAGAATGGATTGTCTAAGGCAGCCTTTCCCAGCTTGGCATCCTCTGACTTGGAGGCACCAGGGATCAAATCTGGGACTTTCTGCATGCAAGGCAGGTGCTCTTTCCCACAAAGTCCTGTTCTTCCTTCTGGACACAAGCTTGTGCACGCTCTAATACACTAGAGCACCAGCTATTTTTGTATTTGAAGAAAAGCAAGAGGTTTCCTGGCCAGGCCAGCACATTATGTCCCACCTGTGCTCTTTCTCCATATGAGTCACCAGTTGAGTATACCTTTGCTTAAACTGATCCACAAGATTCAGGCTGCATTTGAAGTGTTGAACATCCATGTGACGAAAAAGTAAAGCAATTTATCAAAGTCATGTCAGTCATAAAACACGCACGCTTCTTTTAATTTTTCTTTCTATTTGCACTCTGCTTTGAAGCCACTGTGTTAACCAGAAGTCTTCCCTTGTGAGTTTTTCATTGCAAGCCTGATGAGCACTCCAAGCTTTGAGAGTGATAAAAAAAATGGCAGACTTCCTTCTTTTATTCTCCAGAAGCCATTCTGACTAGATTTTCTTTGTCAAATCTAAAGAGATGCCAGCCTTCTTCAGTGGAAAGGTCTGAAGCACCACGTCTCATGTAGTACTCTATAGATGGCTTGTTCCAAACAACAACAAGGAAATGCATGCAGCTGCAGTTGGTTTCGATTGCTATCTGAAAAGTAAGCACAGGCAATAGCATTTGGGGAAATAGGGGGGGAGGTCCATTGCTGGTAGCCATTTATTGCCTTTCCCTCTATGCCAGACACATCCAAGCTTAAGTTGCCTCCGATCTACCAACAAGTATCAAAAACTAGCAGTGATCTGCTACCCTCCGAAGCCATTTCGATAGGTAGGTAGGTAGATCGATCTTTATTTCACAGATATAGTAGTTATGTTTGGATATCATTATGACAGATCCAAATAGTTACTAGATGGAGAAGTAACTAAACAAGTGAGAAAAGTCAAACTATATTTTTATATTAGTTTGCACAGATCTGAGGAGCCAGCTTCTCTCTCTCTCTGTGTGTGTGTGTGTGTGTGTGAACTCTTTCCCTTCCAAGTTGCTTCCTTCCTTGCTCCATGATTCTTCCTTCCCTGCTTTCTCTCTCTCTCTTTCTTTCTCCTTCAGGCAGTATCCCATCCCACCCCACCGCCAGCACTCAGCACAGCGGGAAGGATAGCAAGCTGGCAGCGTACACACACCCAGCTCTCCCTTGGAGCCAGCAGGGCAGCATCTCCCTCAAGTCCCCCCAGGAGCGCAGTGATAGACCTGTGATCAACCGTAATCGGTCTCAGGTTCCACCAGTAGATCGCGATCGACGTGTTGTACATGCCCGCTCTCTGCCATTTATTACCTTTCCCTCTATGCATTCCCTCTAAGCCATGAGGTTGGTAGCCATCACTACCATCTTGTGGGAGTTACTTTTTTAAACCATTTACATTTAAGCTGCCAGTTAATCTTGTTGCTTGAAATTATTACTGTAGCAAATGCAGAAACAAAACTTGGAGTAAAAGAAAACACAGTTACTTGGCTTTCTTTGCAAGAACCACTGCATTCACGGATTGCACAGAAAGTTGTAGGACTATGATACCTGCATCTAGAGTTGAGTCTAAACTGGGACAACTTAAAGCTCTTTGCTGTTCTCACATTCTTGGGCAATTTTAAGCATTAATACAAGATCAGATATTTGGATATAAGTCATTAATTAGTCACTAATTTGTTAATAATTCCTATAAAACTTTAGCTAGCAAAGTACTTTTCTGGTTCAGAGCCAGTTGATATGTACAGTAGCTGTGGTGGTACATTGCACACCCACCATTTAATTTCTCCATGTTTTATTTAAAGATGCCTATAATTGTTTTCATTTCCACTAACAAATGTCTCAAAGCAACTTACACATCCATAAAATGCACAAAGCTTACAAACAGTTAAAAACAGTGCATCAGAAAATTTTATCTAAGAAGTGCTCATGCAACAATATTAAAAGGATGATTCCTGCCCCATTCAGCTGAGAGGTGAACATCACAAACAGGTAAGAAATTATACTATAGTATGATCCCAATCATAAGCATTCAAGAAGACTTAAAATCCAATCTGTTTTTTTTTTTTGAGGTAAGTTCTAGTCTAGGGTGTAATTTCCACATGGGAATATTTTTCAAACCTGTAACTTTTCCCTCTTTTTCCACCCAGTCTCCCCAAACAAAGGAAGTTGATTAGGATTGCCCTTCTGGAAGAGGATATTGTGTCACAGCTGGAGAACTAAGCTGAGTCACCAGTTGGAATGCAAGTAAAAACTTCATTCATACATATGATTAGATGGTTAAAACTGTCGGTATCCCTTCAGACTACAAGCGACGATCACATGGTTCAATGTATTTTCATACTGAAAGCTTCTCCACACATAGAAAGCTAGCACAACAGTGAGAGTGCAGCTATAACTCCTCCCCCGACATCTAGTTTTATATATGCAAAATTCTGATTTTATTTATTAGTATAGAGGGATTACGAAAGTATTGAGTTAGAAGGGATTTCAAAGGTCACCTAGTTTAGTCCCCTTCATGCCAATGCAGTAAATCCACTGCTACACCATTCTTGATAGGTGGCTGTTTTCTGTTTAGTAACCTCTAAAGACAAGTTTACAGTGTTTCCCCAAAAATAAGACATACCCATAAAATAAGCCGTAGCAGAATTTCTAGGCATTTGCACAATATAAGCCATACCCCGAAAATAAGACATAGTGATAGGTGATGTTCTGAAGGGCACCAAGGAAGAGGCGAGGCTGGACGCAGTGCCCTCCCAGCAACAGAAATCTCCCAAGCCTCCTCCACCCCCCCACCCTCCTGTGCTCCTTGAAGGATGGCCGGTAGTGGGGCAATCACAGGACTTCCAGCTCCCTTCCTACCTCCTGTGCGCTTACCTTTGAAGAAGCACAGCGCCAGGCCGTACAGCTCTTCCAGGCCGAAGCCCCAGTGCCGCTCCAGGCTCAGCACCCCACCATCGCCGTCGCTGCCAACCTCCCCGTCGCTGTCTCAGCCGCCCTACTCGTCCGGCTGCTGCTGCCCGGCTGAGCTCCAGCTGTCCCCGCCCGGCCTCCTCCGTGGCCCCCAGGGGCGAGCAGCAGCCTCACCTCCGCCTGGCCCGGCCAGAGACCTCCAGCCGCTCAGAACTCAGTGCCACTGCGCCCACCATCGCCTGCCTCGCCCCGCGCTGCTCCGCAGGGCAGCCACGTCTCGACGTCCTGCTGCCGCCCAGCGTCCCAGATCTTCCAGCACCTGAAAGGGCGTGGCGGGGCGGAGGCAGGGGAGGAGCAGGAGTTGCTGCTTCTGGAGCCAAGGCTTCCGGCAAGCCTCGCAAAAAGGTGGGGGGGCTTGGCCTCCCCAAGGAACCAGCTCCAGAGGTCCAAATGTAGATTGCTGTACCATACTTAATAAAAAAATAAGACATCCCCTGAAAATAAGCCAAAGTGTGTCTTCTTTTCAGTGTCTTATTTTCGGGGAAACACAGTACTTCCTTACAAGGGAGTCTGTTCCACAGAACAATTTTGCTTCATTTATATGACATCCCTTCAGATATTTGAAGATGCCTGTCCTCTAGATTTAAGCCCAAGTGATAGAACATGGTTTGCAGGACCTTCACCATCTTTGGGGGAAGATGCCATGGCTCAGTGGCAGAGCATACACTGCTTGCAGAAGGTTCCCTTTTCACCTTCTGGCATTTCCAAGTACATCTGGGAATGCCCCCGTCTGAAAGCCTGGAGAGCTGCCGCTAGCCAGTATAGACAATACTGAGTTAGATAGGCCAGTGATAAGATTTGGTAGAAGGCAGGTTTTCTGTGTTGCTGTATTGCTCTCTTTTCCAGTTTATCACTATGCTGCAGTGTCCTGAGCTAGATGCAGCATTCCAGGTGAAGTGAATTTCTCCAGAGTGGAAGAAATTATTACAATCTACATATATTTTTGTTGGTGCATTAGCCCCTTTTTTAAGCCTTCTACTGTGTTCTGTTAGAAATTTCAGTAACTTTTCATGCGTGTTCCTGCATATGCAAGCCCCTACCTGCAGTCTGAAATGTGAACCAGTTGTATCAACAGTTTTTACAATCTCATCTGTTGCTTGTATGAATGAGATTAGAGGTTCTAACCACTGATTCTCTGTTGATCCTCTCTTTTGCTTCTTGATTCTCACAGCTGACTTGAATAATGTAAACCAGGTCTGGGGAACTGGTAGCCCTCCAGATGCTGTTGGTCTCCAGCTCCCATCATCCTCAGTCAGAATGAGCAATAAGGGTGATGGGAGTTGTAGTCCAGCAACATGTGGAGGGCACCAGGCTAGAGAAGACTCTCAGTCAAATTTAATATGTCAGCAGCTTTTTGACTAAAGTAGCTTTAAGTCTATACTATTGAATATATAGCTTACAAAATAAATAAATACAAGTAAATAGAAGACAGGAAAATATAACTTGCCTGGCTTAATCTTTTTAAAAGTTCTGTTCCAATGCCCCAACCTGCCAAAACACAGTTCAGAAAAACCTCAGGTGCCAAAACTTGCAACATACCCATGTGAACAGTATGCCTGCTTTGACAATAAGCTATTTTATCTTCTTTGCCATGAGCCATGAACAAAATAGGAATATTTACAGGTAAAATCGAATGCATTATTCTATACACATTCAAAAAATAAAATTTCTTTGAAATTGCAAAGAAGCCTATACATTTATCATTATTTTGGAAAAGGAAAGAAAATGGAACTGCAAGGCTAGCCTTATTCCACCTAGTGCCTTACAAATTTTGTTGGACTCCCAAGTCCTATCAGCCCCAACTAAGGATGGGTGAATCTATCAATTTTGGTTTCTCATTTTTTTCACACTCAAGTGCGTTCTCCACATTGGCACATCACTTTTAAAAAAAATCTCATGAGAACTTAGTGATATTTTATTGTGCATTTTCCCTCATATATACAACTTTGTATGCAATTTTCTCTAACATATAGCTTTGCATTTTGTATGCTATTTTTACTAATATATGCATTTTTGTGCCCATTTTCCCACACATTACATGGCTTGGGAACTGTAGTGCAAAACTGAAAGAAGTGTGAATCTCCAAGGAAAGCTTGTGGCATTTCAGTTTGTGTATTGTTACAGAAAATGTGAATTAGGAAGCTTTGCTTATAAATGTGGACTGAATCTAGTTTCTCCCCCATCCCTAGCCCCAGCTAGCAGAGCTGATGATCAATGATTATGAGAGTTGTAGTCCAAAACATTGCAGGGCACCAGGTTACTGGTGGTTGTTCAATGTAGAATGTAAATATTTATTTAAGGTGTTTCCCTATACTACCCCATAAAGCTGGTTGCGTAAAATTATTAACACAATAAGCATGAGTAACAATTAGACATAACAAAAAAGGCAAAATGAGAAATAACTCAATATTGAAATCCTGTTCTCCCCTCTCCTCAGGACAAAATGGTTCGTCAGAAGCCACCATGGTTAGTGGCAGTTGGGCAGTCTTAAATTCATTTGTTCACATTCCAAATCAGTGCAAAACTCCCAGTATAAATATTTTTGAAAAGCAATTTCCCTTACATGATTCATTTTTCACTAAGCAAGCCTAGACAGTGTGTATGGTCTTGATGGTCCAAAGGAACAGAAAGCAATATGTTTGGCAGCAGCTTGGTGCAGGAGCTAGGTGCATTTTGTGCACGTTTCACCCTGGTATATGCAATTTTGAACACCTTCCTTGGTTGGACAACTGCATCGCAAAATTGAGTGCAAATTTCAAAGGATGACTTTCAGTTTGTGTTTTGTTTTGGAAAGTGCAAATTAGGTATGATTCCCTTTAAATGCAAACTGCCTTGCCCAACTGGCTGGGGCTGATGGGAGCTACCGTAGGAATCCAACAATATATTGGGGGTCACAGTTTTCCTAACCCAGTTTTAGGCTTTAGGGCTAAGTGATGAGGACTTTATCTCCTAGGTCTTCCCAGTCTCAGCCCAACCACCTAACCACACCTCCACACTGCCTCTCACTTTATTATGTGCAAACAGTGTTATTTTTACCTCTATATTCATCCATAACGTAGAAGTCTTCTAAGTACAACAGCTTGCCAATCCAAGGGTCATAAGTATAGTAATACATAGCAAACCCTACAATGTCGGTATCTGGGGAGACACAAAACAGCTATTATAGGGAAATATTGTGTAAGGCTGTCAATCAGCTAGAGAATTATGAACTAGTTAATTATCTTAGACCGTATCCAACTAAGTTCTACTCAGAGTGCACACATTTGTTTTAGTTTAGTAATGATCATTAATTTCAACAGGTCTACCTGACTAACATTAGATACTACACCTTCCTTTTAAATGATCACTTCAACATAAATAGACCAGAATTTTACTGAATTTGGTAATGGCACCTTTTGTAAGAAGTATTAAATTTGCATTTTTGAAAAGATTTTTTTTTGTCATGGCCCTCCAAAGCAGCCAGGGGAGCAAACAACAAAACCATCATACCTGCCAAGTCCGGGTCGTAAATATCCGGGATCGGCAGCGCGCGCATGACCGGAAGTTGCGTGACGCAACTTCCGGTGGCGCTTCGCCCTTCTATGGGCACCAGAAAATGGCGGCGCCAGCGCCAGAAGTTGCTTCCGCGCATGACCGGAAACACGTAAAAGTGACTTCCGGCGCCGCCATTTTCTGATGCCCATAGAAGGGCAAAGCGCCACCGGAAGTCGCGTCACGCAACTTCCGGTCATGTGTGGAAGCGACTTCCGGCGGCAGCGCCGCCATTTTCTGGTGCCCATAGAAGGGCAAGCGGCACCAGAAAAATGGCCGGGTAATTAGGGTTGCTAACAATTGCATTCTCCTCCACTCATAGCTGCCAAGTATCCCGATTTAAGGGACAATACCGGGATTTTTCGCTAAACGGGAGACCGCCGGGAAACGGTAAGAAAAAAGGTGTTTTCCCGGCGGATACGGGATACTTGGCAGCTATGAAAACCATGTGTTTTTATTTTTTAAGCAAATCAAATATCCTCAATATAAAAGGGCTTACTGTTTAATACAATAAAATGAAAGAGAACCACACTGCTATAAGGAAAAGCCACTTAAATGTTTTTAATTAAAAACATTTTCAGTAACAAAGCCCACATAGTCCCACACCAACATAATGATGCAGTTGTGCCTCAGAAGCCCCATTAATAATTCTGTCTTCCCCCAAACATGCAGAGATGTTCTCCTTTCCTTTGTTCTCAGCGGTCTCACTTTGCCACCAATTTATTATTTATTTTATTTACTACATTTATATACCACATTTTTCTCCATGGAGCTCCTCCTCCACAGCAACAACCCTATGAAGTAGTACTGGCCCAAGGTCACCCAGAGAGCTTAATAACTGAGTGGGGATTTGAACCCTGATCTCCCAGGACTTGGTCCGACACTCTAACCACTATACCACACTGGCTCCAATCCTCTCTGCACTCAGTACCTGCGCTGACTATTAGAGCAGCAGAGGTTGGTTAGTTTGGGTAGGTGGGGGCTTTGCTCCTCCAACTTCAGTCTACCTTCCACTAGCGTCCTCATGTCTACCGTCTTAACTGCAGCTAGGCCAGGTTGTGGCACTGCCTCTCAACTTCTCCCTCCTTAATCCCATTGTTGCCCTTGTAGAACTCAGCAGCCAGGAGGATGGAGACATAGCAAAATTAGTTCACTCTGCCTGTCATTGACTCTGGCTCTACCTGTTGTTTACTCTGGCGCCACCTTCCGTTGGTCTCCCTGCCTTCCATCCTACCAGTCCCAATGGACATTAACCACCACTGTATTAGATGCAATGATATCATCTTGGTGGGTGGAAAGAAAAACAAGAGCCTATATTGTACTTGTCTTTCCACCCCTAGAGAGTATTTTAATAGCTCAGACATAGGGAAGGATTGGAGAAACTGTGTGAGAGGTAAATTACCTCTCTTTCCCAGCACTACTGCGCTAAGCCAAATACCTCTTCCCCAACCACTGACTAAGCTCTAAAAAGAGCCAGGATCAAAGGGCTCACATTTTAAATATCTTCATATTCTTGGTGGGGGGGTGTTAATTTCGTTTTTGTTGCACAGTTGACCCATTCTCCCTCCCATCAGGATATGCCAAGAATTGCTTTTGAAACATTTACTAGATTCAAACACCATTTGCCACCCAGCAGGGTGGTATGCATCTGTGACTAACAGAACACAAATTTAAAAGCCTCTTTTGGATTGTGAGGCTATTGCCAGACCTTTAATGTTTAGCTTATTTTTTTTAAAAAAAATAATAATAATTCTCCAGGCAATTAAAAGGATCAAGGGTGTCATCTTTTAGGACAGGGGTTCCCAACAAAATTTTCTTGAGGACCCCTCATCAAGCCGCTATTGTGACAAGGACCCCCATTAATTCCTAATCCTAAATCTTTGTTTTGCAAAGAGGCAGCACGCACCAGGGAGGAGGGAGGGGAATGGCGAAGACAGGGTACCTGTGCAGTAGCGCACAAATGAAGCCAACGCGCGCAAAGCATCTTGGGGAGGTGAGCGTTAGTAGAATGCGCGCGCTGCCTCTTTGCAAAACAGTAGTGTTTGTAAAGTGCCACTTAACGGCATACAGCAGAACTACTGCCTCTATCTAATTCTAGTTTTGCGCTAGACTCTGCTCATGCAGGAAGTGGCCAAAACAAAAAATCTGTTATCATATGAAATATATTTAATATATTTTTTATTCTAATAGCATCTTGCGGACCCCTCTGGCATAGCTCGCGGACCCCTGGGGGTCCCCGGACCACCTGTTGGGAACCACTGTTTTAGGACATACTATGTGCCTCTTTTGGTCAAATGGCATGAGGTTCAAAAACATGTGCTGAAACTCATTTAAAATAGTAGAAAGTATTTTGAGGGAAGTAGCAATCCGTTGGTGACAAGCAATTCCAAAACAAAGTAGAATATTCTCCACACTTTAAATTCCAAGGAGTGCAAGTTACATGTTTTAGGTCCCAGGTGACTGGGGGTTCCTGTGGGGAGATATTTATTATTGCCTTTCACATGAGTCTCAGTGATTTACTGTACAAACATAAAACTGAAAAACAGTTTCGAAAAGAATAGGAAAAATCCAGCTAAATACAGGCTTGCAAACAATACAAGGTAAAGGTAAAGGGGCCCCTGACCATTAGGTCCAGTCGTGACCGACTCTGGGGTTGCGCGCTCATCTCGCATTATTGGCCGAGGGAGCCGGCATATAGCTTCCAGGTCATGTGGCCAGCATGACAAAGCCGCTTCTGGCAAACCAGAGCAGCACATGGAAACGCCGTTTACCTTCCCGCTGTAGCGGTTCCTATTTATCTACTTGCATTTTGATGTGCTTTCGAACTGCTAGGTTGGCAGGAGCTGGGACCGAGCAACGGGAGCTCACCCCGTCACAGGGATTCAAACCGCCGACCTTCTGATCGGCAAGCCCTAGGCTCAGTGGTTTAACCACAGCGCCACCTGGGTCCCACTTGCAAACAATACAAAGTGAACATTTAAAGCAGAAACCTTTCTCTTGAAATGTAGAAGCTTGTCAAAGCAATAATGTCTTCTATTTTCCCCCAAAGTAAAGTGGGCCCACGATTTACCCTTAATTTACCTGCGCGATCAGAACCTTAGGCACACAGCTGAAAAATACCATAGTTGGAGAGCAGGGGAAACCCACCGCAGAAAGAGCTTTTTAAGCCCTCCACTTTGCTTATCTGGCTCTGGGAACTTCCCAGCATAAAACCCACTTAAGTGGTGGGCCCACTATATCTCAGTAGGGATGCTGTTCCACAGAACAGGGGCAGTGGCTATGAAAACCCTGCTCTGAGTTGTTGGGTTAAGTTAGCCATATTGAATTGTATGCTGTTGGTAGATTCATGCTGTTGTCTTGTTGGGCTGTGTATGTGATAAAGGGGAGCCATGCTGGAGTGAAGGCATCCTCTTCTATTTCTCCCCATATCAGTTTCATTCTATTGGTTAGCTTTTCTAGTAAGGCTGTTTCCCATACTACTTGATACCATTGTTCCATGTTTATTCCAGACAGGTCCCTCCAGTGTCTGGCTATGATGTTTCTGGCTGCTGAGAGTAGGTGGGGTATGAGCTCTTTATAGGGTGAGTGGGCATTGTTATCTGGGAAGATGTTCAGTAGAGCCAGTTCTGGGGTGACTTCTAGTACCTGTTTAGTTATTTTGCTTATTTCTTGTATGACTGTCATCCAGAAGAGTTGGGTTTGGTGGCATTCACACCACATGTGGTGGTATGTGCCTGTGGAGGTGCAGCCTTGAGCATTTTGGTGAGGTTCTTGGGTGTATCAGTGCTGTTTCTGTGGTGTTTGGTACCATCTGTAAGTAAGTTTCAGAGTGAGTTTTTTTCACTGATATGGATTTAAAGGGAGGTTTAAACCACATTCTAGTCAATTGGGTAAGTTAATTTCAAAGCCTATGTCATTTTTGATTGTGTGAAGAGGGTTTGTGGGGCTTTGGAGCACTGTTTTGTATATTGTAGATACCACCCCCTTGCTATGTACCGTTGTTGTTAGAAGGCTTTCGAAGGTGGTCAAGGGGCTAGTGGCTGCTGATTTTACTGCTGGGTTGTTTAAGGTGTGTAGTTGGTGGTGTGTTAGCCAGGATATTTGTTTGTTTTGTATTTCTTGTGTCAATATGGGTTTGTTATTTTTGTAGAAGTCTGCTATGCCATATAGGCCTTTGGCTTGCCAGGTTTTTATCTGCAGATTTGATTTTGTGCTGCATGGTGGAATAGTGGATGGTGAGCCAGGGGGATTAGTGGGGATTGGGTTGGGGACAGTTTGCCAACTTCTTCCTTCCATGTAAGCATGGTCTGTGTCAGTCTCGCTCAAACTTGGCCCTCCAGATGTTTTGAGACTACAGTTCCCATCATCCCTGACCACTGGTCCTGCTAGCTAGGGATCATGGAAGTTTTAGGCCAAAAATATCTGGAGGGGCGAGTTTGAGGAAGCCTGGTCTGTGTGAACCTGTTTAGTGTGGTGGGGATTTTCCTTAGTTTGTTTTGGAGGAAAGTATATGCTGGGGTAGGGACGCAGGTGGCGCTGTGGGTTAAACCACAGAGCCTAGGGCTTGCCTATCAGAAGGTTGGCGGTTTGAATCCCTGCGACGGGGTGAGCTCCCGTTGCTTGGTCCCAGATTCTGCCAACCTAGCAGTTCGAAAGCACGTCAAAGTGAAGTAGATAAATAGGTACCGCTCCAGTGGGAAGGTAAACGGTGTTTCCGTGTGCTGCTCATGCTGGCCACATGACCTGGAAGCTGTATGCCGGCTCCCTCGGCCAATAACGCGAGATGAGTGCCACAACCCCAGAGTCGGTCACGACTGGACCTAATGGTCAGGGGTCCCTGTACCCTTTACCTTTGTATGCTGTGGTGGGAGTGTTTGTGATTATGTCTCTCTCCAAGTGTATCCATTGTTTCTTCTCATCTTCTAGAATGTATGGGATTATGTGGCGCACATGGTTGGCGATGTAGTATAGTTCTATGTTGGGGATTCCCCATCCTCCTTCTGAGGTAGGGAGATACAGGTGTTTGGGGCATATTCTTGGCATTTTGTGTGAGAAGATAAACGAGTGTAGTTTTTTTCTGCCATTTGTGGAGTTGGGTTGGTTGAATGCAGATTGGAAGGGTTTGCAATAGGTAGTTTAATTTTGGAAGGGTAATCATTTTGATCATGACTATTTTATCTGAGAGAGTGAAGTTAGTATTGCTCCATCTTGTCAGGTCTTTGTTAATTTGTCACCATAGGGGTTTGTAATTGTGGTGGTATAGTTTTTTGTAGTTTCTGGTTATCTGTACCCCTTAGTGCGGCAGAGTTTTATCTTTGTGATGTTGGTGAATTCTTTTTGGATATGCGCGGAGTGTTGAAGGACATAGCCTCAGATTTTGCAAAGTTTACTTGTCGGCCCGATAACATTGCAAATGTGTTGAGTTCTTTGGTTAAGGTGGTTGCTGTGTTGATGGGGTCTGGTGTTGTGACCATTAGGTCATCTGCAAAGAGCCCAGATTCATAGGTTTTGCCTTTTATTTCCACTGCCTTGATGTCAGGCTGCCCAGATTTGGATTGCTAGAGGTTCCAGGGCCAGGATGAATAGGAAAGGAGACAATGGGCATCCTTGTTTCGTGCACAATGTACTACCCCTCTCCTAACACCCCTTATACTCATAGGTGGAGCAACGGATGCCAAAAATGACCTAAGTTAGTTTTTACACACAAACACACTTTTTGATCCAGGCAGGCAGACAAGAGGAGCTCAATGCTACATTCCCTCAGGGAGGGGTATAGCTAGGGTGGGGTTTGCTAGGATGAGAGTACCAAAGTTCAGTTAGGGAGGCTTAGAAGGTTGCAGTTGAACTGTGAGCCTCAGCATTTCTAGTCATGTGGCCCTCCAAATGTCAATGGCCCCCTCACCCACATCAAGCCCATTCAGCATAGCCAGAAGTGATAAAGTTATAGTCCAGCAACTTCTGGAGGCCCACAGGTTCCCCACCCTGACCTACCTAGACCCTACTATCTTCTGAGGTCCTTCTCTGGGTACCCCCACCAGATGCAGGCCAGTGGGTAGCTTCTTGAGGTGGAGCATTTTCACTGCTGGCAGTCATTCTATGGGATGCCTAGTTATACAAATAAATGATAACTTTGTTTTCTTGAAAGCTTACCCTCCATTGCATCATCCTTATTTGCTTCTGCTATTAAACACTGGAAGAAAGGACGTGATCCGAAACCATCTCGAAGCAAATCTGAAATGTTTAGATAGTTGAATAAAGCACTAAAATATAGTCCCAAGATAAAATAAGATTAGTAATATGTAGTAGTCCTAAGTAGTACGGTAGTACTAAGTAGTAGTAGTAGTAGTAGTAGTAGTAGGGTGGGGTGGGGTGCAAGGGAGGGAGGGTTAGGGTTTGTTGTTGGTTTGGCCATGTTCTTGTTTTTATTATGTATTGGGGGGGGGGGGTCCTTGTATTTTTTATGTTGCAAATCGCCCTAGGATCTCTCAGCGGCTTTTGACACCATCGACCATAACATCCTTCTGGATCGTCTAGAGGGTTTGGGAGCTGGGGGCACTGTCATGCAGTGGTTCCGCTCCTTCCTCCTGGGCCGTGTTCAGAAAGTGGTGGTGGGGGATGAGTGTTCAGACCCCTGGGCTCTCACTTGTGGGGTGCCTCAGGGTTCTGTCCTCTCCCCCATGCTTTTTAACATCTATATGCAGCCGCTGGGAGAGATCATCAGGGGGTTTGGGCTGGGTGTCCATCAGTATGCTGATGATACCCAGCTCTACCTCTCTTTTAAATCAGAACCAGTGAAGGCGGTGAAGGTCCTGTGTGAGTGCTTGGAGGCGGTTGGAGGATGGATGGCGGCTAACAGATTGAGATTGAATCCTGACAAGACAGAAGTACTGTTTGTGGGGGACAGGAGGCGGGCGGGTGTGGAGGACTCCCTGGTCCTGAATGGGGTAACTGTGCCCCTGAAAGACCAGGTGCGCAGCCTGGGAGTCATCTTAGACTCACAGCTGTCCATGGAGGCACAGGTCAACTCCGTGTCCAGGGCAGCTGTTTATCAGCTCCATCTGGTACGCAGGCTGAGTCCCTACCTGCCCACTGACTGTCTCTCCAGAGTGGTGCATGCTCTAGTTATCTCTCGCTTGGACTACTGCAATGCGCTCTACGTGGGGCTACCTTTGAAGGTGACCCGGAAACTACAACTAATCCAGAATGCGGCAGCTAGACTGGTGACTGGGAGCGGCCGCCGAGACCACATAACACCGGTCCTGAAAGACCTACATTGGCTCCCAGTACGTTTCCGAGCACAATTCAAAGTGTTGGTGTTGACCTTTAAAGCCCTAAACGGCCTCGGTCCGGTATACCTGAAGGAGCGTCTCCACCCCCATCGTTCTGCCCGGACACTGAGGTCCAGCTCCGAGGGCCTTCTGGCGGTTCCCTCACTACGAGAAGCCAAGTTACAGGGAACCAGGCAGAGGGCCTTCTCGGTAGTGGCACCCACCCTGTGGAATGCCCTCCCACTAGAGGTCAAAGAGAACAACAATTACCAGACCTTTAGAAGGCATCTCAAGGCAGCCCTGTTTAGGGAAGCTTTTAATGTTTGATGGATTTCTGTATTTTAATGTTTGATGGATCTCTGTATTTTAGAATTTCTGTTTTGTTGGAAGCCGCCCAGAGTGGCTGGGGGAACCCGGCCAGATGGGCGGGGTATAAATAATAAATTATTATTATTATTATTATAGGAGCTACAGATGAATGGCAGTATACAAATTTAATAAATAATAAAAATGAATGATAATGTTGCCACCAGCACCTTCGCAAAGTAGAATTCTGGGCGGATGTGGGATCGCAGCCATAATGGGTGTAAAATCAGAGGCTCACCCAAACAAAACTGTATTGTTGGAGCTCTTTTCTTTGGACAGCAACATGTGAATTGTGTTGGCACAAAAAGATCAAAGACCAAAACAGGCATCTTCAGCAATATGCAGATCTGATGCAAGGCCAGACCGCATGAACACCAGCCTTTTTGCTAAATCTGTTTGAACAGGGGTAGGCAGGTGCTGATGGGTTTGAAATTCCTGCGTGTAAATAACCAGCATGTTAGGGAGATGTTAGACTAGTCTAGTCTTGGCCAACCACAGCGTCCTTCAAACATCTTGGAGTTGGAGTCCAAACCATTCAGAAGGTGTCAGGTCATTTGAGCTAGAATCATCTTCCCTCACATTAGTTTTCTGTGAGCCAAATTACACTTGAAATGTGGATTTGCACAATGTGCAAGTTTTTCCCCCCCCCAAATGCAAATTGCAGGGTGGGTGGGTGGGTGTGTTAGAAAGATGATCAAATTGACCACAGCAAGGATGGAAACTGGTTCAGTTCCATCTCAGTTCTTCCTCTGATCCGAAAATTACCACCAGCATCCTGCCACCAGGTGATGCAATTTGTATTTAAAAATAAATAAGTATATTTAAAAAACCAGCTTGTTAAGTGCAAAGGCATCACATTTACTTTGGTTGTATATAGAGGTGGGAATTTGGCTTCTGAGGATGACTTAAAGGAAGTGCCCAGGCCATGGAGCATATATCTCATCAGCCTGTGAGAACTTTTGCTGTAGCTCCAACACCACCTTCCCTAAGGGGTTGCTGCTAAAGACATGTCTGCCTTGAGGGGAGGCAGAAGCGAGGGAGCCCAGGCCATCAGCTCCCAGTTGGCATAAGAGGATGTCAGTCTCCACCTTATATAATGTATTTGTTCTAGTGTTTTAAAATTGTAAACTGTATTGGAACAACAACAACAACTGATTCTTCACCTGAAGGACAGGGCAGAGGACTTGATCGCATATTACGCTCTGAAGAAGGCCTGGAGGTAAAATAAATAGCAGCCTCCTAAATTTAACACGCTAGGCATCCACCTTACCTGTTTCTGTTACTTTTACTGCATTAGGCATGTTTTCAAAAGCAGCAAGTTCCTGCCGAGAGAAGAAACCAGAGTATCACCAAAATAGCAAAGCAGACTTTAAAAACAACAGCACTGTGAAAGATTAGAATGGTGTTGTTAGTGAGGGTCATCTCCTTGATATAAGGAGAGCCCTGAGAGATTAGGCCAGGCACCCCCAAACTGCGGCCCTCCAGATGTTTTGGCCTACAACTCCCATGATCCCTAGCTAACAGGACCAGTGGTCAGGGAAGATGGGAATTGTAGTCCAAAACATCTGGAGGGCCAAAGTTTGGGGATGCCTGGATTAGGCCACATGCCCATCTAGTCAAGCATCCTGTTCCCAGAATGACCAATCGGATGCCCTATAGCAGTGGTCTTCAACCAGTGTGTTGTGGCACCCTGGGGTGCCTTGGAATGATAGTCACATCTGGCATCTGGCCACAGAGCCACACTGGCCTCTGACCCTCTTTCCTTTCCTCCCTTCTCTGATGCTTGTTGCAGCCGCCCTGGCTACAAGCTCTGCAGGCGAATGGTGCCTCTGGGACTGGCCAGGGGGTGCTGGTTATACCAGGAGCTGAGGCAGACTAAGCAAGCAAGTGGGTGAGGGAACCCAGCCAGCCAGTCCACCAGCCACTGCTGTTGGGAATGGATGGACAAGTAGGAGGGCAGGCAGGCAGGCAGGCACTGCACTAGGCTTTCTTATGCTTGTGTGGAATACCTGCCTGGGAGCTGTGTCTGGTGCCAAAGGGGAGCCTTTCCACCATGCAGGCAGAAATGCTCTGAATGCCCTGAGATCTTTGGATGAAGGGTGGTATACTGACTTAATAAATGTAAATAAATGAATAAAGGAGAAGAACTTTGACATGAATATAAGAAGAGCATGTGGCCCACCATCCTGTTCTCATAGTGCCCAACCAGATGCCTGTGGGAAACCTACAAAAAGGACCTGGGTGCAACAATATTCTCCTTCCCCCCTTGTGATTCAGAGGTAGTACATAGCCACCATGGCTGGTAGCCATTGCTTACCTTCTCCTCTGTGAAACCAGGAGTGGTGGAAGAATTATCACGCAGGGTTGAATATTCGTGATCCCTCCCCAACAGGGAAACTGCGACAGAGACAGAATCTGGCAAGTTTTGGGGAGGCTGGTGGCAGTGCCACTTACACAAGCAAAGTGATGGTGACAGGGATGCTTAGATTCCTTTCCAAGGTGCCAGAACTGGGGGGGGGGGACCTTCTGGCTCATGGGCCTCATTAGCCACAGCAACCTGCCCAAAATTTGATACCAGATATGACACCAGGTGTGTCTTTGGGCAAAGACAGGTTTGCAAACACCAACAACCGGCTACTAATTAGCTGCAGTTGTGTCTGGTACACGCAAATAAGGAATGGAAAACATGACATGGGAGCCTCTGATAAAAGGCAAGTAAAGGGAGAACAGCAAGCTCCACACACACACACCTGTCACTCCCCCTCCTCCCGCCAGAGGCCACAAAGAATAACCATGAGAACAGAGAGTTTATGTTTTTAAACCCTGGGACATCCAGGTTTTTGAAATTATTCACTGGTGTAATGCTGTACAGGATAATGTTGACCCACTTGTTTTATTAGGAGCCTTATAGAGTATCAGAACAAGTCAATGAATATTTGTTAGGCTGATTTGTTCTATGACGTACTTCTATTTTTGTATTTTTCATAACAACAACAACTACTACTACTACTATTTTGCTCCATAAATATTTGGGCTGTAAGCAATAGATTATGTTGTATCACATGTATACATCTCTAAGCTGCCCACTGCACAAACCTTCCAATAAGTAAATAAAAAAGAAATATTATTTTTGTGTGTGCAAGTTTTAAAGCAATGGATTGAGATGGAAACAGGATGGAACAGATTTATGAGCAAACCCCTTCAAAGCAGAGACTTTGATAATTGATATTAATCATTGGAATATTCCATGCCATGAGTAATAATATGCTGCTGCTTCTCTGTGGAACTTGCTAACAGCCTGCTGTTTGTTCTTGTTACTTGCTGCTGCTTTTTGTTTTGCCAAGAAAGTTATGGAAGTGCTTTCCATAACTCAGTGTCAGAACCCTGGCTTTGCAGGCAGAAGGTGCTAAGTTCAATCCCCATCGTCTCCAGTTTAAAGGAACTCGGATAGCTAAGCTGATAAATTGTTCTGCCACAGAGATACCGCCTGCAGCAGATAGTACCGGACAATCTAGGCAAGTTATAGGGAAGTAATATAACAGCAGCATTATGGGTCCCTGGAACACAATCTGCAAGCTGTATTATTCATTTCCTTATGGTGGCTTGCATAAAGAATACGTGATTCCTTCTTAACCACGGTTATACGGGTAGCTCAGGGTTCTTTCACATTGCACAAAGCTTCAATGTCAGTGGGGCTGAAAAGCGGTGTGTGGTGGGACCGTTTCTGAGCATGCTCGGGAAGGCGTTGGAACCTTCAGATCAACCTTCATCAACTTGGTGACCTCCATATGTTCTGGACTACAAATCTAGCTCTGGCTGGGGATAGTGGGAGTCCTTGTACAAAACATTTCGAGAACAGCAAGTTCATACCCTTCCTCAGACAAAAATACAGTGGTACCTTACTTACAAATTTAATGCGTTCTGAACACACATTTGTAAGTCGAAAAAAATTGTAAGTCGAATCCCATAGGAATGCATTGTGAGAAAAAAATCGTAAGTCGAAGCAACCCTATCTAAAAATTTGTAAGTAGAAAAAATCCTATCTAAACCGCATCCAAGATGGCGGACGGAGCTCCATTCGTAAGTAGAAACATTCGTAAGTAGAGTTATTCGTAAGTAGAGGTACCACTGTAGGGGCTTTTCTCACTAAACACCCCCCCCTACTGATCCTCCACAACCACACTACATTTTTTGTGTCCCACCTCTAAAGCATTTCCAATCAGAATAAGGGCGGGTGACACCACCACTAGACCAATGGGACACAGCACACACACCCTACACTGCCCTAAGAAAACCCCTAAATCCAGATTTTATACTATTCTTCGGTAGATTTACAAAAAAGAAATTCGCACACAAGTAAATTTTTAGAAAGGGGCAAGGTTAGGCACGAACACACAAAGCATTTTTATAAAAAAGAAAAGTCGACTCCTTCCACTCTACTCCCGCTTTCTTACTGTTTTGGAAATCCAGGGGGTGGGCACATCTTTATAGTTGTTAAATGTTAAAAATATTATGCATAAACGTATCCTTTTGACTTGACAGCTCAGGGAAGTTACCTAGTTTTTTAAAAATCATATAAATTCAACTCCAGTTTCCTTCATTCCAACGCTATTTTGCCCTTGAAAAGGGACTCTAGGAAGTACACAGAGGCACTTTGTTGGCCAAGCCTAATCCCATCATCAGACCCACCCAGGTGGCAGACGATGCAAAACCAGGACCTTATTGTTCTTTTGCTGTGGATACTCAAGAAGTTCCTCCCGGTACTTATCACACATTTACTTTTGCCCCGAACCATTACCCTTATGTTAATCTTGTTTACCAGTATATTAATATTGTATGTACCTCCCCTTTTCTGATGTTTAGTTATGTAACTATGATGTAGGAACGACACGTGGGAAGCTTTAAATAAAAGTTCTTGTAACCCTGTTCTCAGTGTTCAGTCTTGGCTTGAACCTGTTGCGCAATAAACCTTGCTATATTGCTCCGGTTGGTGGCTGGACTCCTTCCTTTATTCCGCAGTGGACCGCGGGCTCTTGCCTGACGAGCTGGGTGGCTGAGCAGCCTCGCACCCAGAATTTTCCCTAACATACTGCCCAGGGTGATCCTGCCCTCTGCCTGCCCCTCAGAGCCGACATGTCACAAAGGGCTGCACTTCTGCGGTGGAAGCCTCTCCTGCTCCTGCTCCTCACATGCTTTACAGCAGCTGCCATGACCTGCCCCAGGAAGGATGCTGGCGGCAGCAGCCATGGAGAGGCAACAGGATGCTCCCTCACAACCGCAGCTGCTAACATTGTCATCACTTGGGACAAGTGCCGGTTCATCCTCCTCCTCCCAGAGCTCGGCGGCAGTGCTGGCGGCAGAGATAGAGACATTCTGGGACCAAATCAGAAACTGGGACAGCTTTCATAATTGTGGGACTGTCCCTGGAAAATCGGGACACTTGGAGGGTATGCAAGGCTATATTAGGAAGGATTCAGCACCTTCCTGGACCCCAACATGCCCTCCACCACCAGGGCAAAAATGAAAGCAGCCCTGGATATGCTTTTTGGACGTTCCTTCCCATGGTTCCCAGTGAGAGGGGAATTCTTTAATGGGTGGGGTAGGAGAACGCTGGAAAGGGGCAGATGAGTGCAAGAGAGCTTCACTTGATGGCATTGGGCCCACTGAAAGAGCCACACACACACCTTCCACCCCAAAGGCCTGGGGTTTAGACTGATCTGCCTGTCAACATCAACAACACAATCCCAATGATGTTTACTCAGAAGTGAGTCCCACCAAGTTCAATAGTTGTTATCTAATAAGTGTGTTTAGGTTTGTAGCATTTTTTAAAAACTAACATCATAAGAAATAAGGAACCATGGTTGCAGTGACTCCTCCATAGTAGGGGGGGGGGACCTCAGCTTATATTAAATCTGATATATATTAATATATTAATATATTAAATCAGTACTAATCTACTGATATTAAGTCTCTTCCTAGAGACACTTGAAAAACTCTGGAGATCATCTATTTGTTCAGGTTTTGGGTGACTGTTATTGTTGTATTAATTGGTTTTCCTTTCCTTAAAATTTTTTATACGAAATTAAAAAATATATACACATTCCAGATTTTCTCTATAAAAAAACACACCAAACCAAACAAAATATGCCGAAACAAACACACATCTAACTCTGGGTTGCCTCCATCATTGCTGCAGATTGGCCCGTTTATGGAAGCTGACAAAGTCCAAATAATATTTTTCATGGAAGTCCCAAGGGCAGTGCCAACACTCTAAATAAATTACGTCAGTTAGTAATCCATAGCTTTCCCTGGGTCACTGGCAGAGATCAGCCCAAGGTCTCTCTGTTGGTAGGAGAGATAAAATTCTTCTATATGTTGCACAATGCAACTTGTTGTGCCTTTTCCTTGGAAACAGCTCAGATAAGATAGCTTCTCTGAAAGCAACAAACCACAATTTCTGGTTCCATATTTCAAGAGGCAAACCTGCATGGTTAGTTTCCCAGCTCAATATATGTTTTAATATGTACCCTGCTTTGAGATGGAGCAGGGTGCACATCCAATTTTTTCTAAGAGAAACTGGTACATACCAGCTTTTAAATGTCCTGGAGCATTAGAACAAGAGCTCTTTGCACAGAAAGCTACAGGTGCGCTACTTGCCATCCTAAGAGCTGTTCTGTTTGCAAAATATACACCTTGCCTTAATCACTGGAATACTGGTAGCTAATGACAACATTTAAAAGGGGTAATTCAGTTTTAAAACAGGAAGATAAATTGATAAAACTGCTGACGGAATAGCATGGTTTTAAACTGCTAAAAGAGAGGGGGGTCAGAAATCATAGAAACTGCATCCATTTTTTCAAAATGCTAATTAAAGGACTGCTTTCTCTGCCTGGCTATCTCCTTGATTGCATTTGGGCAACAGATAAAGGGCTAAATTAGATGTGATGTTAAATATGTTATTTGACCGAATGTGCATTTTTTTTTTAAAAAAAAAATGTATATGGGTGTGGGTGGAAGGCAGGAAAAGTACGCAGGATCGCAATGATCTTGGGCGAAGAGGAGGGGTTTGTCTTTCTTAGCAACCATTAACAACACAGACCTGTTGATGTTTATTCAGAAGGAAATCCCACCGAGTTCAATGGGGGTTACCAACCATAGAGATCCAGTGTGGTCTAGAACCTGAAAAACCAGGGTTCCAAGAAGTTTTCTGAGCAACCTTGGAATACTGTAGTCATATTTGTTGTCAGAAGAAGTGTGCATGTTACCTTGAGCTTGTTAGAGGAAAGTGGGGTGGGGATATAAATTTAATGAAATAAAATAAATGAACTTGGCTGTGCTGTAATAGCCCAGCACCGCCAGCCCTCCCCCCTCCCTCAGCTGGCCCCCTGGGGGAAGCCATTCCATTTGACGGCCTCACCAGAAGAGACAGGAAGCAGAGCATGCTTGCTGCTATGCTAGCAGAAGACACACTCATTAGTGTCACCCACGGCATTACAGCCCCCAAAGACTTTTATTTTCTTGTCTGCTTTTGTGTAAAATGAACCTGTTAATTTTGTAAATGGCATTGGTTTTGCATTGAGGATTATTATATGACTTGTTGTGGTGATTTTATGTGGCTTTACTATCTGCTCTCCTCTTTGTTTTATACAGTATTTAAAGAGTTTTCACAAATTATGTATTATTTTAATTGCCTAGTTTATAATGTTTTATAGTGGCTCCTTTCTCTGGTATGATCTATGATCCTAAAAATGTTTAAATCTTCCTTTCCTTCCTTCCTTCCTTCCGAAATTACCGCAATCATACTTATCTGTCAGTCTAGCAGTTTATAGGATTGGACTGTGTTTCATGACATTCCTAAGCCCAGGGGTCGCCAATGAATACAATGGCAACTTGGAGAACTCCTCAAGATGGCCCTCAGCCCAATGCCCTCTTGGTCATCAGGTAGTGAAGGTAATTACCCTTTTCTCCGTTGAGAAAAGAGTGGAAGAGTGATGCTCTTTCTCACTTCCTCTTTCAGTGCTCAGCTTAATTCTCTTGGATCCATTTTTTTTACTCTGATCCAATTTTTACCCTGATATTTTGGAAGAAGGAAGTGTGTGTCTCTGTGTCTTTCTCTGTTCTTGTCTTTGGGTAGGGATGGGCAGATTCAGGGGAATGGGAGAGAGATGAACAGAAAGGGAGGCACCCACACAACTCACTCAAAAATCCAAATGTGTCCAATGGCCTAAAAATTGAACTTCCCTTCTCTACAGCCTCTCTCCCCACCCCCCGCTTACTTTGATGAGACGCAGGATTTCCGTACAGTCCCGTGGTTCTGCTGGACGAACCCGGAAGCGGTTCGGATTGTTGCCAGACATCATGAGAGCATGAAGCAGCAGCAAAGGTGCTGATCACTTCCCACAAGGGAGCTTGAGTGCTGCTGGGCCTCTCCTTGGGGGACTGACTTCATTCACCATCTCCAACGGCTATTGTTAGCCAAGGCACAAAAAATAAAAGGTGGGAAAAAGATGTTCTTCCTCCCCACCCTTCCCCACCCTGTTTTCTCCTTTCCCCTTTACATAGGTGGGGATTTGACTTTCTGCTGCTGCCCAGTTTCCATCCCACCTTGTGCTTCAGTTGCTGGTTGAGCCATTAAGCATATGTGGATCATATGAAGAGTCACAATGGGATCAGTGTCACAATTCTCTACCTCTCCTAATCTCCTCCCCTTTAGTGAATTGCTTTGCACAGGTGGAAAGAAGGACTCAAAGAAACAACACAGAGGTGGGTCAACTATTATCATAGCTTTCCATGTTCAAAAATCCTAATGGGATATATTTAGGCCCATCCCCACCTTTGCAGACACCTAAGGCAGAGGTTCTCAAACAGTGGTCCACAAACCATCAGTGGCTTGTGAGCTCTACCCAGGTGGTCCATGGAAAATCTGTGGAGCAGTCAAGAATACAGTGGTACCTCTGTTTACAACCACAATTGGTTCCGGAAGTCTGTACTTAAACTGAAGCGTACTTAACCTGAAGCGAACTTTCCCATTGAAAGTAATGGAAAGTGGATTAATCCGTTCCAGACAGGTCTGTGGTGTACTCAACCTGAAGCATACTTAACCCGAAGTATGAATGTAATTCGTTCTGGAAGTCTGTCCTTAACCTGAAGCGTACTTAACCTGAAGTGAACTTTCCCATTGAAAGTAATGGAAAGTGAATTAATCCGTTCCAAATGGGTCCGCGGTGTTCATTAACAGAGGCGTTCGCAAACAGAGGCGGTTGTAAACCGAGGTATGACTGAATGTTACTTTAGCACTGTGCCTGATTTTACCTCTTCAAGACTAAGATAAGGGATACCAGAGAATTCTGAAAGAAACAAAAGCGGGAGTGGAAATTGCTGTTGTTTGTTTTACTTAATTACTTGTTTTTATCCTGCATTTTATTCTGTGTACTGCCCTGAGATCTTATAATGATTGGAGTGTTAGAAAACGCCCTGGGGTATCAGCAGCCCCCCATTCCTCCAGGTGTCCTCCGGTGAGTGTGGTTCTGGAAAAGCTACTCCCTTCTACTCCAGACGCTCCAGCGACACAAATCATAATGGTTTAGGCACACTAATTTCCTGACATCGTACAGCAATAAGCAGGAGACACCATAGAACTAATCTACTATTTATTTACAGACTATGTACAGAGAAATGCATAATGGCTACCATTCTCTTCAGCTCCGAGAACAAACGGAGACTGTAAAATGTGAATTATACCAATCACAAAATGCAGCCTTGGTGGACTGATTTACTATCATGGAGATATATAAATTTAATAAATTAAAATAGGGCAAAGGGGTCTGTGGGTTAAAAATTCCACAGGACATAGAATTTCCCTTGACTGTGTCTCAAGTAGCTTTTTTGAATTCTGCCAACTTAAAACATAATTCTGTTCTGACAGGTAAGTACTATGGCAGTTTTTCAGATCGTGGTGCCTTCCATTCACAGGAAAGAACATCTGTTGAGCGCCTTACCACTCATGGTGAGTAGGATCTGTGCATTTGTGATACTTATGCTGCCATCATTGTATTCTAAATCACAGACTCTCAACTTAATCAGTTCATTTCCTCAAACGAAAAGTGTAAAGGTCAGGAAAAGTCACAATAATCATACTGTTTCCTTCTTCGGTGGGCAGATCCTCACCATACATTTAAAGCACATCCATCACACATGTAAAGCACACGGCTTTTCCCAAAGAATCCTGGGAACTGTATCCCCCCCAAAAAAACCAGCTACCAACTAAAGTTCCCAGGATTCTTTGGGGAGAGCCATGTGCTTTACATATGTGATGGATGTGCTTTAAATGTATGGTGACCCATTGCCAGTAACAAGAATTCCTGGGGGTACTATTGGTATTGCATGGACTTTTTAACATGCAGATTAGCCAACTAAGGCTACAATCCTTGCAATCCTCAAGGCTTACCTGGCCATTGTTATATCTATTCCTGGATCCCACACCATTGCCTTTGCAGTGCCTTACCTCCATTGCTTTCCTTTTCTTTCCTTAAATACTTTTTACCATAAGTTATACTCATGACAGCCATACTAATAGCAATAAATTGGAAGTTATGTAAATCAGCTGACATCTTACAATGCTATAAAAACATATGGGATATAGCCAGTGCTTATTTTCTTTTAAAAAAAGTTTAGGGATACTCTCATTTTCCTACACATATTGAAATACTACCCCTTAATGAGGCCAAACTTAGATTCACAAAATGTTTATGGGTATGCATATCCCTGCATCCCCCCAGAAAAAAAGCACTGAATGTAGCATTGTTGATTTAACATGTATGTTATAAAAGAGCTATTGGAGGATGTGTTATATATATATATATATATATATATAGAGAGAGAGAGAGAGAGAGAGAGAGAGAGAGAGAGAGAGAGAGAGAGAGAGAGAGAGAGAGAGAGAGAGAGAATTGGAATATAAAACTAAAACTCCAGGACAGTGTTCAACATTCATATATTATTTTCACTCATACAATTTGATCTCCTGCTCAAAATAGAATAGTAACCAAGGATAGCTATTAAGTTATGTAGTGCTCCTTAAACCACCATTGGCTTTTTTATGCATAGATGTGTGGTATTATGGAATTGTATATGTATATATATATCTATAAATATTTTATTTCTTTTGTAATTTTTAAAAATTAAAAAATGGATCCAAATAGGTTTTCCTTAGAAAAGTTATAGTTACAGGTAGGTAGCTGTGTTGGGCTCATTTTACTTTCTTGGGCTCCTTGATCACTGCAGATGGGGACAGCAGTCATGAAATTAAAAGACGCCTGCTTCTTGGGTGAAAAGCAATGACAAACCTAGACAGCATCTTAAAAAGCAGAGACATCACCTTGCCGACAAAGGTCCGTATAGTTAAAGCTATGGTTTTCCCAGTAGTGATGTATGGAAGTGAGAGCTGGACCATAAAGAAGGCTGATTGCCGAAGAATCGATGCTTTTCAATTATGGTGCTGGAGGAGACTCTAGAGAGTCCCATGGACTGCAAGAAGATCAAACCTATCCATTCTGAAGGAAATCAGCCCTGAGTGCTCACTGGAAGGACAGATCGTGAAGCTGAGGCTCCAATACTTTGGCCACCTCATGAGAAGAGAAGACTCCCTGGAAAAGACCCTGATGTTGGGAAAGATTGAGGGCACTAGGAAAAGAGAAAGACAGAGGACAAGATGGTTGGACAGTGTTCTCGAAGCTACCAACATGAGTTTGACCAAACTGCGGGAGGCAGTGGAAGACAGGAGTGCCTGGCGTGCTATGGTCCATGGGGTCATGAAGAGTCGGACACGACTAAACGACTAAACAACAACAAACAACAACAAAGCCGTGTTGGTCTGACGTAGTTGAAACAAAATAAAAAAATTCCTTCCAGTAGCACCGTAGAGACCAACTAAGTTTGTCATTGGTATGAGCGTTCATGTGCATGCACACTTCTTCAGATTATCTTAGAAAAGTTAATGAGTAATTGCTTACAAGAAGGATGCTGTAAAACAAGTTCAGAATCCAGGACCTTTGGTCTTCTATAATGAGCAAGAACAAGAAAAAGAAATCAAAACTGAAGGAAAATCTCAGATGGGCAGGAGAGTCCCAGAGAAGAGGATTAACTCTTGTTCCAAACAGCATCCCACCATGTTAACCTCTGGTGCTCTCTTCCTTCTCCTGGCTGTGCTGTCCCAGAGTTGGCTGACGACGAAAGCTGCAGATCGTAAGAAACATTTGGGGCTGGTTATAGATGAGACCTAGTTGAACAAGATCCCCCTAGGTGCAAAACACAACCCTGACTGATCCCCCTCACGTAGCTACAGTTTCCAGAGTTTCCTGGGAAGAGCGATTAGTTGTTAAACCACTCTGGGAATTGTAGCTTTGTAAATAGAACAGGAGTCTTCCCCAGCACCAATAACCAACTACAGTTCCCAGGGTTCTTTGGGGGAGGGCATGACTATTTAAAGTGGTATAACACTGCTTTAAACATGTGCACATGGGGGCTGAACTTAAGGAGTCCAATACTAATCCACAGTAGGTTGTGTTACGATTTCAGGGCAGGGCTGGGGAACTGTGCAACCCTTCAAAGGATGCTGGACTGCATCTCCCAATATCCTAAGCTATTGGCCATTCTGGCTGGACCTGATGAAAATCCAGCAACATATGAAAGGGCCACAAGTTCTCCGCCCCTGGACTTGGGGATACGTCCCGTTGAGCACAATGGGACTTACTTCTGAAGAAATATGGGTAGAATTGTGCCGTCAGGCAGGGGTAGGCATGACAGACATAGATAAGGCTGTACTGGAAGATCTCTAGATGGTGTGCAAGAGATCAACCAGGACTTCCTCTAGGTATCTCTCTGGTCACTGTGAGAACAGGATACTGGACTAGATAAGTATTTGGCCTCATCCAGCTGGAATCATCTTATGTTCTTATGTTTTTCTTACTAGCAATAGCTGACAACAGTTAAAAAGCTCCCTAAACTAGGTTGCTGAAAGACAACATTCAAAGGAAAAACAGGAGTTGGCTTTTATTTGAAAGGATCTCCCAGCCCTTCCTGGAGATGCCAGCGGGAACTGAACCTGGGGCTTTCTACATGTAAAGCAGAGGCTCTACCACTGAGCCATGGCTCTTCCCCTAATAACCCTAGGAAGGGAGGCACTTTAAAGTTTTTCATCAACCATTAGCATCTCGAGGGCAGAAAGAGCAGCACCCAGGTTACCTGATCATGGTCTTCTCTGCATTAGTCATAAGTTTGCATCCATACATATAAAATAGCACACAGAGATGTTATGCAGTTCTGTGTCCTCTTTTATGTTAATGGTCACCCTATCAACAACAGTGGTCCCTGCCACTAATTCTGGAGGTGGGATTATTATTATTATTATTAGCCAGATGCAAAGGAGGTCACAGGCTTCTGATCTGCTCTCAGGTGTTTACTATCTTCATTGCACTGTATACCTTTTCTCATATGGTATAGGTACATCTCTACCTTGGCCTGTTCTTACCCCCCTCCGCCTCCCCCATTCTTCTGATTGTAATTTGTTTTAACTGGTTTAAAATATTTTTGTGTGGTTGTAACTCACCCTCACACATGGTGAAGTTCAGGTAAACAGTAATAGTAGTAGTAGGGGTGGTAGTAAACAAAACAAAAACAGATCAACAGAAGTAATTTTAGGAGGTATACTTGCATCATGTGTATCCTTGCATCAGAGTAGTGCAAATGCACTGGCAGGAGTGTTGGATCAGCTCTGCAGGCAAGTTTTCACTGTACCAGCCTCCCTGTTGTCTCGTCCCTCCCAGCGAGCAGCAGAGACCCACCTTTCCAGAGTGGCTGCACCCCATGTGCCAGCTGCAGACCACCCTAGCTAGCAGCCATAGGGTGGTACTCAACCAAGTTTTGTTGTGATTAGTCCAGTTAAAATGAATGGATATGACTTAAGTTAGTTATTTTAATTTCAGCAGGTCTGCTCTGAATAAAAGTTAAATACCATCCATAGTTTAGATGAAATAAAGGTAAAGGTAAAGAGACCCCTGACCATTAGGTCCAGTCGTGACCAACTCTGGGGTTGCGCGCTCATCTCGCATTATTGGCCGAGGGAGCCGGCGTATAGCTTCCAGGTCATGTGGCCAGCATGACAAAGCTGCTTCTGGCAAACCAGAGCAGCACATGGAAACGCCGTTTACCTTCCCGCTGTAGCGGTTCCTATTTAACTACTTGCATTTTGACATGCTTTTGAACTGCTAGGTTGGCAGGAGCTGGGACCAAGCAACGGGAGCTCACCCCGTCACAGGGATTCGAACCGCCAACCTTCTGATCAGCAAGCCCTTGGCTCAGTGGTTTAACCACAGCGCCACCTGGGTCTTAGATGAAATAGGTATTGTTAATTAGAGGGTCCCTGGTTTAATTGTGACTCATATAAAGCAGGGAGCAAAGGGGCTTCATGCATTGGGGCGGGTGGGTTTGTTTATATCAAATAATAATAATAATATGTAATAATAATATGTAATAATGATAAATAATAAAGCAGGATGAAATGTTGGTGATCCTATATAAATTCGCAACTAATGCACTGTTCCTGCACCAGTGGCATGTTGAATACCCCTGCTTCTGCTTCTTTGGTGATCACTTGTAGCCAAATAAGATTGTCTTTCATGAACACGGTTATAGCTGTGTGTCTGTAAGTGACTGTGGAGGCCGATTCTGGATCCACACGTCCTTCCACAGAGGGGACATTGGTTTCCAGGTGGGAGTTGATTACGATGTGGATTTGCCAAGCGTGCCTTCCTCTTAGCATGTTTCTCCCTTTCGTCCTGAGTTCATGCTTCTTCAAAGTCTATGACACCTTTGCTGAAGGCTGTTCTCCAATCAGAGCACTCGCAGAGTTTCCCAGTTATCTTTTGTTGTCCACAGGTATTTTGCTTTCCATTCTTAAGTTGGGAATAGAGTAGTTGCTTTGGAAGACGATAATCAGGCACCAGAACAACATGACCAGTCTAACGAAGTTGATGTTGAAGAATCATTGCTTCGACACGGGTGATCTTTGCTTCATCCAGGACACTGACATTAGTTTGCTTGTCTTCCCAAGTGATCTGTAAAAATTTTCAGAGATGAAATCTTTCAAGGAGCTGGAGATGGCATTTATAAAAGGTTCATGTTTCACAAGCGTGCAGTAAAGTTGGTAGTACAATGGCTTGTTACTAGCCTTTTGGTTTCCCTCTGAATGTTCTGGTCCTCAAACACTCTGCACTTCTATCAGGAGAAAGCTGTGCTTGCAGAGCTCAGGCGATGCTGGATTTTGGCATTAATGTTGGCCCTTGTGGAAAGATAACTGTAGGTAGGAAAAGTGGTCAATTTTTTCCAACGTTACACCATTAAGTTGGAATTGTGGGGCTGCAGAGGGGTTGTTTTGTGCTTGTTGGTGCAGCACTTTGGGGTTGGTTTTTTTTTGGTATATTGAGCGATAGGCCAAGTCGCATGTTGAATACCCCTATAAAACAACTCAGGCCTGCAGGGTCCCTGAGACATAGCTGCCAAGTTATCCCTTTTTTAAAGGGATTTTCCCTTATGCTGAATAGGCTTCCTCGCGAGAAAAGGGAAAACTTGGCAGCTATGCCCTGAGACAAAGCAGCACATCATTAGAATATGCTCACAAATTATCTCTGGGTATCTTAAATTATGGTCAATATGACATTGCTATGCAGCTCAACTTCCCCCCCCCCCACTGTTTTCAGCCAATTGTTCCAGTGTGGCTGACCTTGATGATTGTCCAGGCAGTGCAAGTGATTTCTGCCCAGAAGGAGTTGCCTGTGGTTGTAAAGATCAAATTCCCTTTTGCAAGTAAGTTCCTTTCCTTCCTGTTAGGGTTTGGTTGAGCTTTGTGGGGAAAGACAATGGTGGGGCACCTGCCTTCCCTCTGTCCGCCTCACTGCTGCATATCATGACAGGGGTGGCAGGGAGAGAGGGGCTTGTAGCAAGGATGACATGGCATAGATGTGCAGCAGCTGTGTCGAATTAGCTTTGTCTCATTGCCTCTCCATTCTGGTATACAACATCAGTGCAACCAGAAGGAGGTCCAGTGAGAGGTGCAGCCCCACTGCACCAACTGCCATGGCTGGAGATCTGTCTATACTGGCACCATGTGCACCCCCAGACATTTTGGCAAATTAAAAAAATCCACCCAGACAGAATTTCCCCCCCCTGAAAAGAGGACATGTCCTGGAAAAAGAGGATTTATGACAACCCTACATTTGACCCCTGGCCCTTCGCATGTGTAAACTGGCACATTTTCCTAAAGTGCTGTACAAGTTCCATTAGGGATGTGGGTGGTGCTGTGGTCTAAACCACAAACTGGTCAGCCGGGTGGCTCTGTGGTCAGCAGTTCGAATCTGCACAGTGGGGTGAGCTCCTGTTGCTCTGTCCCAACTTCTGCCAATCTAGCAGTTTGAAAGCACACCAGTGCAAATAGATAAATAGGTGCCGCTGCAGCAGGAAGGTAAACGCCGTTTCCTTGCACTCTGGCACTCATCACGGTCCTTCATGTGCCAGTAGCGCTTTAGTCATACTGGCCACGTGGCACCAGCAAGCAGTCTGTGGACAAATAAGTTCAATTGTGAGGAAAACAGCAAGTTTAAAAATTGCAGCCCTGCACAATTTGACCACACATCACTGCATAGCACAAAAGCATTAAGATCCATGGGTTGTAATCATATTATTGTTGACGCAAACTATTTTGATGTTGCTTTGCTTGATTCCATCCATAGGTGCCCTTCCTACCAAAATGGCTGGAAAAATTACTGGTACATGGGTGCCAAATGTGAGGAGCTTTGGAGCACTTTGGACTTGATTTTAGTCGTGGTTTTCCCCGCAGTGGCTTTATCTTTTGCAGCTGCTGTCACAACACAGTGGGTCCGGTATTGCAAGGACAAGCCAGAGAAAGAAGCCAAGCGAAGCCGGTAAGTCAGTATGTGTATTGCAGTGGAAATATTTTATTTCCCAAATGAACATCTTTGTAGGCTGCAAGTCTATGCACACTTACGTAGTTGGAACCCAAGGAGAAGTCAAGGAGAAATTAGATGCTGTTTGTATTTTAATGGAGAACAATGGACTTCACACTTTTCGAACTAAAATATGAATCAAAACACAGCCGTCCATTGATATTCACACTTCTCCAAATATTGCAAAGTCGTTCTCCAACCGAAAGATATGTATGAGAAATTGTGCATAAAAATGTATGTGTTAGTGAATATATACAGTATGGGGAAATTGAAGAAAATGTATGTTCGAACAGCTTGCAAGCATGTCAAAACCTCATAAAAATGGCTTCATTGGGAGAAAACTTCACTAAAAGGCTGGGTGATTTTCATGAGGATTTATTTTTTAAAAAATAAATCGATTAAGAATTGCTGTGGAAATGTGGAGAATGGAATTTAAGACTGGGGAAATTAGAAGCTTATGGAACAACCCTACAGCAAGGTCCTCCAGGATGAACAGGCTAGGATCCAGCAGATCTCTGGCTACAGGGCTACGCCATCTTAACTCCCTCATCCTCGTCTCAACTAGAGATACACCAATGGGCAAGCCCAAGAGGCTCAGTGGTTTAGACCAGGGATGGCCAACTCCCAAGAGACTGCGATCTACTCACAGAGTTAAAAACTGGTGGTGATCTACCCCTTTTGGGGTAAGTTGTTAAGCTTTTTTAGGGAGGAGGAAAGCCCTGTTTCTTTGGGGTGCAGGGAAAAATCCAATGTTTTTCAGCTGCTTTGGGGGGAGCCAGTGATCTACTAGTGATCTATCAGAGACATCCAATGATCTACCAATAGATCACAATCTACCTGTTGGACGTACCTGGTTTAGACCACAGTGCCACCCATGTCTTTTAACGGTATACAGCTGGAGCAATGGACAAAGGAAGTGGTATGGGGAAAACAAGAAATGCAAAGAATATACAAATTTTGAAGAAAAAAAAAAGATTATAAAAACGGGGGATAAAGAAGAAAATATAGTTATAAAAAGGGAAGCCAGTAACATTTATAAAATATTAGTAGAAATGGGGCGTTAACAAGATCAATTAAAAGAATTGTGGGAAAAGAAGACAACAGGGCAGATAAATAGTCAAAGCTGGGGTAAAATATGGGAGAAACACACTTTGTAAATGTTGAATATCAAAGAAAATTACTATAAATTAGTATGGAGATAGTATTTAACACCATTAAGATTAAATCAAATAACAAGGAATAGTTGGTGTTGGAGGAGATGCCAGTAAATCGGGACATGTTGACATGTGGTGTAAATATTACACTTTTTTTGCAAAGGATGTTTAAGGAGCTAACAGAAATCACTGGGTTAAAGCTGACCAAAAGTCCTGAGTTAGCATTGTTATCAATTTACTATGGGGTAGAAGGTTCGCAAACCTTTATGAAGGACTTGCTAACAAATATAATGACAGCTACAAGAGTTGTTATAGCTAGGATATGAAAGGGGCAAGGTGAATATAAAATGGCAGAATGGTAAAAAGAGGTGTGGGATATAGCTATTAATGCTAAATTAACATGTGCTTTTAAGGTAAGATGGGGAATATGCAGGAGAAATTATTTTGAGGAGATATGCAAGGTGTTTGTAGAATTTGTACTGTTAAAACGGAAAGGGGTCAGACCAGGGGTCAGCAAACTTTTTCAGCAGGGGGCCGGTCCACTGTCTCTTGGACCTTGTGGGGGGCTGGACTGTTTTTTTTTTTTAAAAAAAGAACGAATTCCTATGCCCCACAAATAACCCAGAGATGCATTTTAAATAAAAGGACACATTCCACTCATGTAAAAATATGCTGATTCCTGGACCATCTGCGGGCCGGATTGAGAAGGCGATTGGGCCACATCCGGCCCCCGGCCCTTAGTTTGGGGACCCCTGGGTCAGACCATCACAAGAGGCGTTGAAATTATGGGAGGTTGGATAGATACAATGTAATGGTCTTGGGGGAGGGGTGCACATTTTTATTTATTTATTCTTATTACTTTGTTTTTAAAAAAGTGCAAGTGGTGGTAACTCACCTGCCCCACTGTTTCCACTGGTGCCAGAATGCCCTCCTCTCACCTGTGCACAGCTGCCCCCTGTACTGTACATAGAAGACAAGTGACAATGCTTAGAGGAACACCCCACTGAGAAGGAAGTGGGTATTCTGGCAGTGGTAGAAGTGGGGACAGGGCACAGCACATTCCCGTTTCGCCTCAGGTGGTGAAACGGGACAGGCTGTTCCTGTCCTCACCCCTCCTCGCCAGCAGTGTACTGTACTAAATTTCTATATGTATGTGCAAGGAAGGAATCAAGGGATCACATTCTTTTATATATTTTCAGTACTCAGGCAAGGCAGCTGAGACCTGAACCACAAGGTAATTCAGAATATGCTCCTAAACTGGCTGGTAGGTTGAGATCTGCCTCTTATTCACAAGGAAGACAGGTAAAATATTGCCTTTTTTGTTTGTTTGTTTGTTTGTTTGCTTCCTTCCTTCCTTCCTTCCTTCCTTCCTTCCTTCCTTCCTTCCTTCCTTCCTTCCTTCCTTCCTTCCTTCCTTGCTTATTATGGACTTGGAATTTAATTGTGGTAAAAGGGGCGCTTTGTTTAATCCAGTGGATGGCATTGTTTATTTCTGAAATGCCCCTGGGTTTTGCATTATTTTTTTGTAAATGAGGGAAATAGCTGGCAGCCTTTTCTGAAAGGCATTCTTCCCCTATCCACTCTGCAATAGACATTTACAATGGAATGCCTGATATGTAAAATGAGATTAGGGCATATGCATTAGACATCAAATGGACTTTGTTTGCTTAGGCGCTGCAATATAATTGTCCTCCAGGCCTAGAAGACTCCTGGTGGGGTCAGAGGAGGAATCTGCAGCAACGAGTAGCTGCTGCAGTGCCAAGAGTCCAGTTCAAGTTTTGCTACTCTTTGCAGTTAATGGCCATTACAACATAAACATAAAACACATATGGCAGGGGGGAGGATTATTCATCGCATAAAACAGATAAATCCCAATAATACAAATAAATAGCATTTAAAGCATGGATTTCATTCCAAACCTCCCTTAACATTTAGCACTGATCTGAAAGGCGCCTCTTGTCTTTTCTGGGGTTAACGGGATAAAGCTATCCTGCAGCTAATTAACTTGTTTACAACAGGCAGCAGACATCTTATCTGGAAAATGTCTCGTTTGCCTTCTAAGCAGGTCTAAAAGGCTAGAATAAATGTCACACTTGGTAGGTTTCATAAAGGACAAAAGAATAGACTGCAGCACATCTTCAATTTGGCCTTCAATTCTACGTATGAAAAAAAATCTTATTAGAAAATCTGCCAGCCAGATATGCTATACGGATAGTTTGGAAGCTAAGCTGGGAGTGTGCCTGACAAGGAAATCAGTTCATTTCTGCAAATTGGTGGCCCTTTTATGGTCTGGTATCATACAGAACTACAACCACCACAACACCACCTTGTTCTCAATGCAGGAAATCCTTAGCTAGAGCATCCCTGACCAATGGTTGTACAGCCCCTGCTTGAAGACCTCCAGTAAGGGACACTGGTAACTGGTCCCACAGTCAAACAGCTCTTACCACTTATATTTCTTCTGTGGGAGAGAAAGCCACTGATTCTTTCATTCATTCCTATGCAGCTAGGATGGAGAAACTGTAGCCCATCAGATGCTGTGCTACAACTAATATTATCTTGGTCCAGTATACCTGAAGGAGCGTCTCAACCCCCATCGTTTTGCCTGGACACTGAGGTCCAGCACCGAGGGCCTTCTGGCGGTTCCCTCCTTGCGAGAAGCCAAGTTGCAGGGAACTAGGCAGAGGGCCTTCTCGGTAGTGGCGCCCGCCCTGTGGAATGCCCTCCCATCAAATGTCAAAGAGAAAAACAACTACCAGACTTTTAGAAGACATCTGAAGGCAGCCCTGTTTAGGGAGGCTTTTAATGTTTAATCCATTATTGTATTTTATTTTTCTGTTGGAAGCCGCCCAGAGTGGCTGGGGAAACCCAGCCAGATGGGCGGGGTGTAAATAAATAAATAAATAAATAAATAAATAAATAAATAAATAAATAATAATTATATTTGACCATTAGTCATCTGGCTGGGGCCAAAAGGAGTTAGGAGCCACAGGTTCTCCACCCCCAATATACAGTTAAGGAACAGAAACTTCAATCATTTATGTGTAGAATGATGGCAGTATTTTCTAGACTTTTGCAATATGAAATATAGGAAGGACAAGGTACAACAACCAGGTTTGTTTGTTTTTAACTCTATTATGAGATGTTTGCAATTGGTCTTTATTTCACTCTGATTTTCTCTTCCTGTATACCATCCTTGATCAACCTGGTGCCCTCCAGATATTTTTTAGGCTATAACTCCCATCTGCCTCAGTTAGCATGGGTCCCAAATCTTGTCGGCATACAGTTGATGAAGGCTGGTGATGAATGGGCCCCGACCCATTCATCCTCCCCAAAGCCATGGCCCTCCTCCACTCAGCGCCCCCGTTCCTCTCCCCAGCCCTGTTCCTTACCCCAGACGTCACAACACCTCTCTCTCTGCCCCCCCCCGCTGTGTGACATCAACTTCCTCCCGTGTGATGGCACCCGTCACCCCGTCTCTCCGCACACCCCATGTGCATCTTGGGAAGGGCCTGGCCTGTTCCCCTGGCTGGGCAATGCTGGGCAATGCCATGTTATTGTGATGCCACAGGTAGTCTGAAGCCAATGGCAGCAGCTGAGGCATCCTCAGCTGTGCTGCATTGACATCCAGCAGATGGCAATGTTTTTCTAAAAAAGAAGGTTTTACTTATCTAGCTCTATAAAAACACTCATGTATGGTGTGGCAACGTTGTGTCAAAATTTCAAAGCAATCGGTCAAGTACTTTCAGAGAGCATAGATTAGCAACGAATGGGTTGCATATTTCTTTTTAAGGGTTGCATCTTTATCATCTGTTTTTCATAATAAACATTTAAAATGACAAAACAGAAGTCACTTTGTTGCTTAATTCCCACTTCTTTCTTTTTTCTCTTTCTTGGTATAGGATGATGATATTAAATTTCCCAGTTACCCTCTCCAAAGTTACCCTCATGAACAAATACAGTCACCATATACTGGAGGCTACAGGTATGATGTCCTTTGGTCAAACTTTTTTCACAATGATGGTATATTTTTCCTGCTAGAAGATAAATTGTGCACACTGCTCAGCAATGATGGAAACCATTATATATTTTCAAATGTAAAATGATCTGGAACTGTTCTGAAATTTGCCCTCCATTTACTTGAAAGCTTTCTTCTCCTGAGGATGAAGATTCCATTGTTTCGCGTCATTTTCAAGGCATTTTAGAATTTGCATTGACCTGGAGTTTAGAACGTGCCTTATAGTTGTCACATGGTCACACGTTTTCTGTTTGCTTTTCTTACCAATAAACATTTATCCAGTTGCCTGCAACCTCCCCAGCTGTTCAGGCCATATAACCTCCTCCCAGGCCACACCTCTAACTGGCCTTGTTTTGTACCTTCCTTAAGTGTTTTTGCCTGGATATAGGGGTGTGTGTGTGTTGTGTATACAAACTAGCTTACTCACAAAGGCAAAATTGACATGCATCAATTTTTGCCACCACCACCATGAGGCCCATGGAAGTTTATCGAGAAGGCATTGTGGGCTTCGAGATGAAAAGGTTTCCCACTCCTGCTATAGGAGCTGCTTGCCTACCTTATCTCTATGTACAGAAAACCCGCAAAAGACAGGGTCCTCGGCTGCATGTGCATTCTATGTTCAGACCTTTGTATGAATGTGCAGGTCAGAAGCTGTGGTGGTGCCTGTGATCTGCAGGAGCTCATATGACACAACTAGGAAAAGGGATGAAGGGGAAACAAGCAAACCGAAACACAAGTTTGTTAGCAGTTTCCTATAATGACCAGTTTGTAATGACAGGATCCGCTTAAGGGAGAGGAAAAGCTATATGGAGCTGGCCTCTCAGCTGAGCCAATGGACTGGGCTCTGCTTCCCATCTTTCTTTTTGCTGCAGCCAGGTGGGATGGTTTGGGCTAAACGACTGCCAAAACTCAGGTCCCAAAACTGAGGCCATTCATTTTTATTCAGTGCATACAATAAGTGGTTATCATGTTGTTATTTTGCCTAGTTTGCTTGTTTTTTAAAATGTTTTGAAAAACACATTGAATTTGGCATAACTCACTGTCGCCATATAGTGTCACATTTGTATATTGCACTTTACAACACATTTAAAATGTTTTATTTGCAGCTGTATAGCTGAGTCCAGAGACTTGCAGCACCTTAATGGTTTACAGTGCCATATTTATCTTGAAACAGAACTCTTTGTTGCATTTATCTGCCCATAAGAAATTTATATTTGCATTTTTAAAAAAGTGTTTAATTTGATTATTATAGGCAGATGCCTCACCAGCCATTGAGAAGAGCTGTTCCAAACCAAGATGATGTTTTTGTGGGTCGGTCTTCTCATGTTGGCGAGCTTCACTCTTGGGAGAGTGAGGTGCCTGATGTGGATTATGAGGATATAAACCCATTTTCTGCTATGCCCATGCAACGATTTCCTGTATGTACAAATAATCTCAGTTATACAAGGAGTGGGGTTTGTTTTGTTTTGTTTTTACTGGGGCAGGATTCGGAGAGCTCTCTGCATGAGTGGAAGGCACCTCTCTCTTCAGTTTTCAGTTGGACCCCGCTACACTAGCCTTTCCTGACATGGTGCCACCAGATCTTTTAGACTGCAGCTACCACCAGCCCCAGTCAGCATGGCCAATGGTTTGAGAGGATGGCAGCTGCAGTCCAAAACATCTGAAAAACACCAGGTTGGGCAAGGATGCCCTGCACCAGATGCCACATCATTCCCAGTCCTCAGGGGTTACTTTTCGGGGCTGCAGTAGGAAAAAGGAACAATCCCCATCTGTAAGCAGAACTCTGTTCACAATTCCCTAGATCCCACTGATAAAATTTGCACTAGGAAAATGGAAATGGAGCACATGTGAAGTCTTCGTGTATCAGGTTTACTACATACTGTAGGTGTTCAGCAAGCCTTAGGGCTTATTCAGACTTCCTTCTGCACCATGCTTTCAGGCACCATGCTGCACCATGCTTTCAGGCACAGACCCACAGTTTCCATGTCCAAGCTGTGGGGTGGTTTTTTTTTTTGTCCCGTCACTTACCCCAGGAAAGCCTACTATTCACCGCTAAATCAGAACAAACAGCAATTGAGGTTTCTGTGGATTGCTGTTTGTTGCAATTAAACAGGTTTTTTTTCTCAGGGAAGCAGTGGGACAAAAGACCAAAAAACAAAACATAAAGAAAAAAACAACCCACTGCTTGGACCTGGATTTGGAAAGAGCCCTTAGAAGTAACTATGAGAGCCTGTCTGTTACATCACTTATTTCCTCTTCCTGATTCTTAGGCTATGTGCACAACCATACATTTAAAGTGCATCCTCACCCCCACCCCACAAAGAAACCTGAGAGCTGTCATTTATTTCCCAGAATTCCTACAGTTCCCAGAATTCCTGAGGGTGTGTGTATGCCTTAAATGTACGGTGTGGATGCAGCAGCCCCAGGGCATAATCTACTTCCCCACCTATCCACTCCCTTTCTTCTGCCTTATTCTCACCAACCCCGCTGTAACTCTTTGCTTCTCCATGGTTCTTTAAGAAAGTGGGAAAAGGTGAGGAAAGTACCTGGTGGGAAAAGGGGGAAAAAATGGTACTCATGAACATGCCCAGAAGCAATTGTGGCCCTGTAGCAGGAGGGGGGAGTCTGTCTAGAGCAGTCACCTGATGTTTCTCTCCCCCTGCTGCAAATTACAGTTGCTGGTAGGTGGCCCTGTGGGAAATGGGGGAGAGAAAACAGTCTTGCTAGAACTGTAGCAAGTGCCTGGTGTTATCCTTGCCCGCTTCCCTCACTCTCCTGGAATCCCACATGGCAGTTAGTGGGAAGGAGGCTTGGGGGGGGATCCTTCCAATGCATCCACCAATTTTCATATTTTAACTTTCCCTTACAGAGACCCGGGGCATCAGTGGTTCCTCGACCTGAGTACCAGAAGTATGGCCATCAACCAATGAATTACCTGAATGGTCAAAGATCTGGAAGGCCCTATGGGATTGGGCACCAACAAGATAGATACACCTAGGAACTTTTAATAAATATGGAAAACACGTGCAACTGCAGAATCGTCCTCCATTGTTTGGTGCAGCCTTTTATGGGTGCTCTCTTACCTCTAACTTACTCCTTGAGGGCTTTATCGCAAGCCACACCCAATGATTGCATACCTATCAAAACGCAGCAAATCTTTAATCAGCCCAGCCATTAAAATGAGAAATCTATTCGGGCAGCATCTTCCTTATTTAATAAATGAACCTACCAATCCACCTCTTCCTGTCCAAAGCCTCTTATGTTCTGCTCTCTAGCATGTTGTTCTAGCAATAATGAAAGGGAATTGGCCGACATACAAAGTATTGTTAAACGAGGAAGAAAATCAGCTGAAGTTAAATATTTTGAAGAAATTAAGGTATACCGTGTTTCTCATATTATAAGACATGTCTTATATTTATTTTTTCCTCAAAAACACACACTATGGCTTATTTTCAAGGGATGTCTTATTTTTTTCCTCCTCCTCCTGCCATGGCCAGCATTGCTGCTGCGCCTATCACTATGTCTTATTTTCGGGGTATGGCTTATATTCCTTGAATGCTTAAAAATCCTGCTATGGCTTATTTTATGGGTATGTCTTAAAATATGAGAAACAGGGTACGTGTCAGATTGGTTGCAATATCGCCAACTCCATGAGACATTTAAACTAGGTTGTGGGACATTGAGAGACAGGATCTTATAGCGGCAGCAGGCACAACATGTTCCCCCCTTCTTTTCCACCTCCTGTGGGCTCATGAAACAAAACCTAACTATCTTGACTTCCTACTGAACCCACAAGAAAGAAGGGCATTTTCGTTGGCCAGGTTCAATGCAAATCCATCGAACCTCCTGTGGGGAAGATTCTCGGGCAGGGCGAAGGATGAGAGGATCTGTCCGTGTCATGACCCTCAGGTGGAAAGCCTTCCACATATGGTTTTTCATTGTAACCTTTACGTCGACCTTCGTCAACGGTTCCTGGACCGGCTCTGCATTCCCAGAGGGAGACCAGAGCGGGAAATCTTGCGGTTCCTCTTGCTGGGGAAGGACCCGGTCCTCACCGAGATGGTGGCTCAATATCTTAATTTACTATTTTCTCGGCGTTGTACTCTGCAGTCGTCTGAGTCGCCAGGAGCCCCATTGTCGTGAAAGCGGATGGCGGATTATTCCCTTCCCTCTCTTGGCACAGCGTTTGCCACAGTGACAGTTTTAATCTATTATTTTGTATGCGAATTTGTTTGATGCCAATAAAGGTTTTACTTACTTAACTTGATAAATGAAATAGCTTCACAACACAGAGCCCTCCAGATTGGAAAGGGAACTGATTAAATCAAAAGGAAAAACCCTCTCTAAAATGTATAGACTCCTCCTTGACTTCCCAGATTTTACCCAGAGGTAAAATCAGTAATGGTTAAATGGGCTCAAGATTTTGGTTACAACATCCCAATGGACGTTTGGGAAAGACTATGGAAGATGGATATGAAGTTCACCGTGTGTTATGTGTTGAAAGAAAACTTTATGAAAATGCAATTCCGCTGGTAATTAAAGCCATCAAAACGATCTAAAATGTATAAAAAATACCTCAAGTAAATGTTGGAGATGTGGGGAAGCAGAAGGTACAATGCTACATATGTGATGGAAGTAAGAAAATAAAGGAATTTGGGGAGGTAATCCATAATGAGCTCAAAAAGATGTTTAAGACCTCTTTTATTTTTTTTAAAAAAAGCTGGAAGCTTTCCTCCTGGGGATACTAGGTTCAGACATACCTTTAAAAAGTGAGAAAAAATTTATTGTGCGCTATGGTAGCTGCAAGAATATTAATTGCTTCAAATTGGAAAGGGGACACAATTCCGACCAAACTGGAGTGGCAAAGCAAATTGCTAGAATACGCTGAGCTGGCAAAAATTACAGCGAAATTGAGAGGACATGCTGAATAAACATTGATTAAAGAATGGGACATGTACAAAATATACCTTAAGGAACATAGTATAGTAATAATATGATATCAGTGGCAGGCCTTGAATGACTTCTGTGGTAAAATGGAAACTTATAGGATAATAAGTCATTAATGAAAATCAATAAAGGAAAACGGAAAGTGCACTCAAAAAAATAGGCAGTAGATGCATGATGGAGTGATTAGAGATGTAAGAAGAATTTAATGTGATTTTATATAAGGTTTTCTATTGTTATTTTTGAATGAATTTTGTGTTTGTTTTTTAATTTCAGTAAAGCATTATATATTTTTTTAAAAATCTCACTGAGTTCAATGGGATGCACTCCCAATAAAGTGTGCACTGGATTGCATCTTTAATTCCAGAAGTACTATTGTTGTCGACTGTCATTTATCTTGTGAGTTCAAAAGGCCTATAAAAATCTAAAATTATCCAAGTGCCAACCTTTGCGTACATTTCATAGAAAATATTTTGTTCACTAGATAAACTGGTTGAGAAAGAATGGTGGAGCACTTCCTGTTTTGCAGCTTTTTTTCTGTGGGGGGACGCAGGGGGGTGCATACCCCTAAACATTTTGTGAATCTAAATTTGGCCTTGTTGAGGGGCAGTATTTCAATATGAGTAGGAAAATGAGAGTACCCCTAAACATTTTCGAAAAAAGCACTGGGTAAGGGTCATGTCTCCCCTAAAGTTTCAAGGGTATCAATGGTCGTTCGTTAATGCTTTTTTGTGTGTGAGAGCGGGGATGGAAATCCCCATCTCCCAGACGAAAAGGTAAGGGCGCTGGGCTCAATTGCTCCGTCCAAGGACAGCCCTAGCAAGCTTTGTGTGGAGTACCTTTGAATTTTGACATAATTGGCAAATGAAGAGGCAACCCGCTAAAAAGATCCTGATTTATGCTGGAGGAGAAAATTATCTGTTTGGGAAGGTTTGGAAAGAATGAAAGGTGCTAATTTCTGCTTTGCTTGAATGGTGTAAGGAGGGGAAGGGAGGTCAATGCTGTAAGTCATGGGTTTGGGGGGATCTGAGTTATCTACCCTCCCCTAAAGCAATGGAATGCAAAGTTTTTGGGAAGAGTGGACTTTAAAGATACCTCTTTGCATTGGATTTATTTTATAACGAAGGACTTTGTCTGAAAGAAGAAGGAGAGTGACAACCCTGAGGGACTTTTGAGGGATTTTGACCATCCCTTGGAACTTTGTATTGTGAAATAAAAATTCAGTGGTACCTTGGTTTAAGAACAGCTTAGTTTATGAACGACTTGGATTAAGAAGGCTGCAGATCCGGAAGTAGGTGTTTCGGTTTGTGAACTTTGCCTTGGACGCAGAACATGTTGAGTGTGTTCCATTATAAATTGAGTCCCCCACTGCTATGGGAAAGCACACCTTGGTTTAAGAACACTTTGGTTTAAGAACGGACTTCCAGAACGGATTAAGTTCGTAAACCAAGGTACCACTGTAGTAAAGAATAAAAGATTGGTAACAACTGGATTGATTGTCTCTTAAGCACTCAAAAGAGAATAAACTGTGGAGTTGGATGTAATGGAACTGAGGATTGGCAGGATGGACTGCAGGAAAATTAATTAGTTGGGGAGGGGGAGGATGGAGAGGAGATAGGGATTTTGTTGAGATTACATCAGCCTCCCTCCTTGAAGCTTGAAGTTGGAAATAAGAACAGTGAACAGGCCAGAATGGACCACAGTGTAATGACGGCTTCTGAGACTTTCAGACAGAAAGGAAGAGATATGGATTGTGTTTATTTGTTAATGAACTGGTTGTATGTAAAATTGAGGATTAAATTTGGCAAAATGTGAAGGGTGGGTGCCGCTGGGAGATTGGCAGTGTTAGAGGGGGAGAATGTATATTATATAAACCAAAAAAATTCTAGAGGTTTCATTTTCACTCTCTGCAAACTGCACCTGTGAGGCTGAGTTGTTGATTACTGGGGCCAGATGTCAGATAGCAATGTTCAAGGCCAAGTTAAGGAGGAATGTGTGTATGTCGTCAGTGAGGAAGCAAGGTCTGTTTTCCCCAGGGAAAGTGTTACTGTACTCAAGAGGTATCAGAAGGAAATGTTTGAAAAATTGATGAATGGCTATTATGGATAGATAGAAGAGGATTTACTCTACTTGACTATTTTGAGGACATGTTATAACAATGTATAAAAGCTATAGCAGAAATTGGTAACTGAACAGGTGATGTGTAGGGAGAAGGGATGAATGAAATGATAGTTGGAAAAGGTGTATTACTGAGAACAGCAAAGGAGGAAGGAAAATAGAAGGGACATATGGGGTGGGTAGAAAGTCAACTTTTAAATTTATATTGGATTTATATTAATTTCATGACAATTTGTTAAAAATCATTTCGGGCAGGAGTGAAGGTTCTGTAGTTCTCTAGTAGAATGGGGAGTAAAGCTTACATACAGCCATCTACCCACCCACCCACCCAAAACAGTGCTACTGAAGGAATTTTTTTATTTTGTTTCGACTCAGACCAACATGGCTACCTACCTGTAACTAGACTACTGGATGTAATTGAAATTAATTACTTGGCTTATTCATATCCAAAGCTTAATAGAAATGAAAAATGGAAATGATACAAAATAGAATCATATGATTTACATACAAAATGGAAAAATATAAAATTGAACAGATAAAAAAGATACAAAATTGGGTAAATGATAATATTATTAATTAAGTAGTAATGAAGGGAACTGTGGATGTAGCCTATCTTGATTTCAGCAAGGCCTTTGACAAGGTGCCCCATGATATTCTTGTAAAGAAGCTGGTAAAATGCGGGCTAGACAATGCTACCATTCAGTGGATTTTTAACTGGCTGACTGACCGAACCCAAAGGGTGCTCATCAATGGCTCCTTCTCATCCTGGAGAGTAGTGACTAGTGGGGTGCCACAGGGTTCTGTCTTGGGCCCAATCTTATTCAACATCTTTATCAATGACTTGGATGATGGGCTTGAGGGCATCCTGAGCAAGTTTGCAGATGACACCAAATTGGGAGGGGTGCCTAATACCCCAGAGGACAGGATCACACTTCAGAATGACCTTAACAGATTAGACAACTGGACCAAAGCAAACAAGATGAATTTTAACAGGGAGAAATGTAAGGTACTACACTTGGGCAAAAAAAATGAAAGGCACAAATACAGGATGGGTGACACCTGACTTGAGAGCAGTACATGTGAAAAGGACCTAGGAGTCTTGGTAGACCACAGACTTGACATGAGTCAGCAGTGTGATGCAGCAGCTAAAAAAGCCAATGCAATTCTGGGCTGCATCAATAGGAGTATAGCATCTAGATCAAGGGGAGTAATAGTACCACTGTATTCTGCTCTGGTCAGACCTCACCTGGAGTACTGTGTCCAGTTCTGGGCACCACAGTTCAAGAAGGATACTGACAAGCTGGAACGTGTCCAGAAGAGGGCAACCAAAATGGTCAAAGGCCTGGAAACGATGCCTTATGAGGAACGGCTTAGGGAGCTGGGTATGTTTAGCCTGGAGAAGAGAAGGTTAAGGGCTGATATGATAGCCATGTTCAAATATATAAAAGGATATCATATAGAGGAGGGAGAAAGGTTGTTTTCTTCTGCTCCAGAGAAGCGGACACGGAGCAATGGATTCAAACTACAAGAAAGAAGATTCCACCTAAACATTAGAAAGAACTTCCTGACAGTAAGAGCTGTTCGGCAGTGGAATTTGCTACCAAGGAGTGTGGTGGAGTCTCCTTCTTTGGAGGTCTTTAAGCAGAGGCTTGACAGGCATATGTCAAGAATGCTTTGATGGTGTTTCCTGCTCGGCAGGGGGTTGGACTGGATGGCCCTTGTGGTCTCTTCCAACTCTACAATTCTATGATTCTATGAGCTGGATATGACTGGCAAATGAATTTAAAAGTAGCATTGATGAAGCAATTAAAGTAAATGAAATACCGGTAACTCTTATCTCCCTCCAGCCCATCTGAAATAATTCTAAGCATATTACAGCAATATCAGGCTGCTCTGACCTCAAGAACTTTTGTGCCAAGTTTGAAAATTGGAAATATTTAAGGAAAATCATGGTCCACTTGAGAAATCATGCATCAAATATATGGTGCCCCTTGTAAAATAAAAAATAGATACTGCATACTTTCCAACAAGGTACCTTGATGCCAGAAACAGGGATGTGCATCTTCCCAGCCCTGATCCTCCACAAGTCAGATGATCTGTGTGGGATCACTGAGCCAGAAAACATGTGTTTTGGGTCAAAACTCACAAAATCGCAACCTTACACGAAATCACAATGCTCAAAAAAGCACATTTCTGGGCTCTCTGGTTTTGCACGAGATCGCAATCTTGCACGTTTTGCCCCAAAATGTGTGTTTTCAGGCTCCATGGTCTCGCATGAGGTCAGAAATTCACACATTGTTGGGCAGCGTGCTGAAAGTACAGCATCAAAAAATAGAATGTCCTGCTTAGATTGGAATAGTTGGTGCATATGGATACTGTACTGTACTTCAAATGTCTTTGACACCATGGATTAAGACTAGTGTTTGAGTTATAGCGGCTTTCAGACAACAAGAGAGAATGTAACCCATGATCTCAAACTCTTGAGAGGAGGCATCCAGTATATGAGCCCTCCCATATAAAAACAGATGGAAGAGAATCAAGCCTTGTAGTCACATTCTGAATGTCTTCTAATTTGGTTTCCAAATGTTTCAACTGAAACTGGGTTTGTGAATACAGGGTGGTTTTTCAAACCCTTTGAACCGCTTGGATGTAATACGGCCTAAGGCAAATATTGTGCCTACTCCGCAGGAATTTGCAGGTTCAGTTGCAATAAAATATTCCTATATCTTTGAACATTCCTCAGGTGAAAATAGGGACATTTCTCACACTCCCCAACTTTCTCACTCTTCCCAACCTTCAAAAAATGTTTTTCATCTTCATCATAGTTAAATATATCATCATCTCTGATTTGGACCAAATAATTTGCAACCTTGTTATTTCTCCCAAAAAATTCAAATGTGCCTCTATTACCTGCATACCTATTACCAACAGATTTTTTATTGTTAGCAAGATGTCATCTGCAAATAAGCTTATTTTCTCTTTTCCATTATTGCTTATTCCTTTTCTATTTCTATTTTCTCTAGTTACAATGGACAGAGTTTCAATGACCAATACAAATAAAATTGGGGAAAGGGGACATCCTTGCTTTGTACCTCGGGCTAGTGTTATTTGTTCTGTTATTTGTTCCTCCTCCTCATCCACTCTCCAGCAGCTGCTATGAGCTGCCCAAGGGAGGAAGCCAGGAGTGGGCATGGAGAGGCAACAGGGTGCTCCCTCACAGCCACTGCCACTGCTGTTGCTCGGGAGAAGCGCTGGCTCATCCTCCTCCCCGATCTTGGTGGCAGCATCACTGGTGGGAGAAACAAGGACATTCCAGGATCAATTCAGAAGCCAGGATGGTTTCTAGAATTCTGGGAGTGACCCTGGAAAATTGGGACACTTGAAGGGTATGAGATATGCTATTAAGACAAGTGGGTCACAAGGCCTGGAAGCAAATAAAGGATCGGTTTGCCTCGTTCTTGGTCAACTAGTAGAATCAGTTTGGAAAGGTCCATTGGGACTGCATTGTTTGCAATGGGGATGGGATTGAATATTTTGCAAACTGCAACAAGCACTTTGTTAGATACCAGACTGAATGTACTCTGTATAATTTAAGACCAATCCTGCTTCCAGAACTGGGCTTTTGGCAATATATTCATAAGTGAGATTGGGCACCAGTGCCTCCAAGACCCTGGGGATCAGGCATCCCCAAACTTCGGCCCTCCAGATGTTTTGGACTACAATTCCCATCTTCCCCGACCACTGGTCGTTAGCTAGGGATCGTGGGAGTTGTAGGCCAAAACATCTGGAGGGCCGCAGTTTGGGGATGCCTGCCCTGGATCCAGTAATTTATTTCATTTTCATGGTGTTCATTCTTTGATTTTTTGCCTTTATCTTCACCTTGTAAAGTGTGTTCATTTGAAAGCTTTCCGGTTGTTTGTATTTTGATGCAGACGTTCTGATGCTAAATATTTCAGAGAGTAGTTATGTTCTTTTGTGTTGCTCAGTGAATATGCAAAAGACAATTTGATCCAATAGGTTGTGCTATGCATGTTAGACCTTAGCCTAGCAGGTTATCAGGGCAGTTAATCCAGGCACTGCTGGACCTCCATATGCATCACAACCAGCAGTTAAGATGTATTTTATGCACACAGTAAATAAGCCATGGTGGATCAATATGGATTATGCTATGCCAGTCTGTGTCTTTCCTGTGGGAACTGCTTGGATCTGTGAACACTTTTGCTGCTTCTGATAAAAAGCTCATGAAGACCTTGGCAGTGCAGCCTGATTAGAGTGGTGGAAAAGTAGCCATGTAACCCAAACAATGTGGGGGCATAACGCTTTTTGCAAGCCAACTCTGCAAGTTTCACAAAGGTTATTGCGTGGGGAGGGGGGGACTGCTTATACAACCAGGTTCCCATTTGCTCATTCATATGGGTTTTATGTTGGTCCACCCCTATGAACAGTGAAACTGATGGAAAGGTCCAACCCTCCTGCTCCCCCTGCTCAACAATTAAGAAGAAACCCAGTTCTTGCGCTCTTCCTTTAACTTTTTTGGAGCGAAGCAGGTGACATAGCTGTATTATTCTTTCTTCTTGCTGGTATCTGCCTTGCTTTGTGTGCGTTGCCTGTGCTAAGGACAGGGCCTGGTCTACATTAGGTAAGAGAATTTTTACTGCTCTAATATGCTAGGAACCTCAAATTATTTCACAACTAGATTTGCTGCACATATAGGAGTTCCATTATTTACTTTGATTGCTTTGTCAATGCTACTTTTTAACCCATATGCCAATCATATCCATGGTCTCCATTTTCTATATGAATTTTGTATCATCCATAATTCTATTTAATATCATTTACAATTTTCATTTCTATTAAGCTTTGTATATCAAGTAATGTGTGATGTTTCAGTTACATTCAGTTGTCAGTAAGGTTTTTTAAAATTGTGTTAGCTTTACCTAGTTTCACTTGGCTACTTCATAGCAAAATTGAACTTTGCCTGGGATCCAATAAAAAATTGGAGCATTGAACAGGATTTGGCATGGTGTGTACTAAGCTTAATTGTATCACCATATTCCTTATCTTGATAAAGAGTCTTTAGTCCCGGTTTTGGATATTCTCCATGGATCCCCCCCCCCCTTCAGCGAGTCTGTCTCCTCTCTATAGCAGTTCTAGGGGAGTCTTGCCAGTAGACCACATGCTGTGGTGTGGATCTTTTAACCATTCCCAATCATGCTAACTGTTGATGGTTAGAGAAACTCCTATATTAGAAAAGGTTGTGTTTAGGGCTTTTTCGTTCAGAAAAAAGGTAAATGGGGGCATGTAGAGGTACATAAAATTGTGCACTGTGTGAGAAAGTATTGATTCCCCTCTCTTGATGTTTTCCATTGGTGGGATATTCAGGACACAGTACTTACTCAATACAGATCAGATTTGTGAAAGCATTGTATAGCATTTTTTACCAATAGAAATGATTAAAAAAAACACAAACATGATCCATTCACACTTGAATTCAAATCTGTTATCAATAAAATGGAGTGGAAGAGAATATGTTTGCTGTGTTGAAATGGATATTAATAGTACAAACAAGTGGGGTGCAGGTTTCTGTCTTGTTCAACGTCTTTATAAAGCTACTTGGATGGAGTTGAAGGGATGTTCATCCCATTTTGAAGTCATCAGCAAATTTGATGAGCATCCCTTCAATTCCTTCATCCAATTAGTTCATGGTGAGTAGTTCATGGCACCATCTAGAAAAAGAATACTGGTACTGCTCTATTATGCCTTGGTCTTTTGTGTGCTGCAATTTAAGGTTCTTGACAAGCTGGAATATATGCAGGAGCAGGTGACCAAGATGATCAAGGGTCTGGAAACCAAGCCTTTTGAGGAATGGTTGAGTTGGAAATGTTTAGCCTGGATAAGTGGAGACTGAGGATATACAATAGCCATCTTCAAATGTCTAAAGGGCTTTCACATGGAAGATGGTGCAAGCTTTGTTTTCTCCTGCTCCTGTCCAACAGATTCAAGTTACAAGAGACTCGATTAAACATTAGGAAGAACATTTTGATGGCAAAAGCTTTCAGAAGTTGGTACAAGTCTCCTTCATTGGAGGTTTATAAGCAGAGTTTGGATGGTCATATGTCACAGTTGTTTTAGTTGAAATTCCTGCATAGTAGGGGTTGGACTAGATAACCTTTGGGGTTCCTCCAAACTTTATTCTTTGATCTCAATGGAACGTACAGATTACAGCCTAAAATACTCTGGGGTCAGGGTGATTAGCTGTTTCCTATCTGCAAATAGGAAACTCTCCAGTAAAGGAGAGCAACAGTGCAACGGTGTGTGTCCGAAGCAAGCCCAGCTGAATATTCAGCGAGGCTTGGGGTGTGATCATAGCTGCCAAGTTCTCCCTTTTTTGAAGGGAAATTTCCTTATGCTGAATAGGCTTCCTCACGAGAAAAGGGAAAACTTGGCAGCTATGGGTGCGATCCGAAGGCTTGCCAACTTAAAAAGCAAGCCCACTAGGTTCCACAAGGCTTACTTCCAAGTAGCCCTTGGTTAGGATATGCAACCGCAACCTCTTTGCTAACCTCTGAGTGGACAAAAGATTCCTTAAAGGAAGGGCTGTCCAGATACAACAGCTGTGTTTAAAAACTAGTTGGGGGAGCAAGAATCACGACTTGTACATGAGACCGGTAGAGAAACTCAGTTGTGTGTTTATTTGGGGGGGGGGCACACACCTGCCATGTCTTTTATTTCCACTTTGAAATAACCATTCGACACGTTTTAAGGTACCAAATTCAGTTCTTATTTGTTGTAACGGTGCTGAAATGACCTGTTAAGTTTCCGTGATTTTTTTTTGACGGGGGCGGGTTTCGAGATCAGAACTCCTGCCGTCCCCGTCCCCCCCCCCTCCCAAAAAAAATAGGTCGGTTATTTTCCACCTTTTTTTCTGGGGTATCGTCAAGACTACATCACCTCTCCTTTCTGGTCAGCGATGGCGTGAGGCGACGGACCATCGAGCGCTCGCGCATCTTCGATGGCCGTGCTCCCCCCCTCCCCCGTCACTGCAGTCAACCCGGGGCGCCTCTCGACTGTCTTTTGTTTTGCTTGGGCTCCCCCCCCCCCGCACCAACTAATGGCAAGGGAAGTACTGGCATATAGAAAGCCTCATTCGCTTTCGCTACGCATGCTCTGGACACCGGCGGCGGCGGCCGGGTTCTCAGAAGATGATAGAGATGGGGGGGGGGGTTAAACAAGATGAGGGGGGCGCGCGAGTGCGCGCGGTTGATGCTTGCGCCTGGGTGACGTGAGTTCCAGCAACGGCTGGTCGCGAGACTGCTGGTGGTTGCGTTGGGGGGGGGGCGAGGGTGAAGAGAGAAAGGGAGGGGGGAGTGAGTTGCGAGTGAGCAGGCCGCGCGCGCTCCCGCCCGCCTGCCGTTTCCTAGCCCTAGCCTGTGATTGGTGCAGGCCTCGGACCTGGCGGACCCCGAATGCCAGGCCCCGAAAAGCGACAGCCGAGGCGGCCGGGTCCTCGGGCCTGCACTCCCCACCCGCTCGGGCCCGAGCCCGCCAAGCGAAGGTGAGGAGGAGAGCGGCGGCGGTGTGGGGGGAAGCGGGGAAGGGGATGTGCGCTCAGCCGCGACAAGGGAATTGAGCAGAAATTCGATTTTATTTTTTAAAAAAACGGGGAGGCGGCGGGGGAGGAGGCGCCAGGCCGCTTAGGCCTCAGAGCAGGCCGCGCCCCGAGGCCTACAGGGCCGCTCATCTAAACAACCGCTTTTTTAATTTAAAAAACCGAACGAAGCAAAAATACGAAGCGTATGAATCGGCTCGCGCCTCACAGCTAGACGGCCGCGAGCGAGCGCTCGGGCTTCCCCCCCCTCCGCATACTGCTCGGCCGGGGCTGGGGCCGGGCCCGAAGGCGGCCAGAAAATGGCGGAAAACAATATGGCGCCCGTTGCAGCAGAGAAGCGCAGCTCGGCAGAGGTGCTCGTCTCCCCCTTACAGAAGCTCCTAAAAACACGCATACATACACACAGAGAGACATGCCCGCCCGCGAACTCTTCTCACTGACACCCAGCGGCTGTAGCATCAGACAAACCGTCCTCCCTCTTGCGCCTCATAGTGCCGCGGGACGTAGAAGCACGACAGAAAGGGGGGGGGAGGAAGCGGCGGCAGTCCGGTGAAGACGAGGCCCGGCGATGCGGGGAAAGCGTTGCTTTCCCACTTCGCAACTCCTGCTAGGGGAGCTGTCCCTGGTGGAAGCCGCCTCCCGCCTTCCCCGAGAGAGTCTTTTCTCTCCCACAGCCGACGGGCCCCCTCGTTGCCGCGCTTCCTCTCGGGCCCCGCGCTAGGCACCGCTGGCTCCCTGCCCTCCCTCGGCCGTGCAACACCGCCCCGGGGAAGGATGGGTACAACCCCACCCCCTTTTGCCCGACTCGGGCTCCAAAGCGCCGCTTTATTGTTTGCTCATCACGGGCGCTGATTGGAAGCGAGAGGAAGAGGAGGGTTGTGTGTGTTTCTTTTTGTGTGTTTTGTATATAGTATGCGCGTCTCCGCCCCATGCACGCGCATTTCCCCAGATGTCTGTTGCGCGCTGAGGAATAGCAAGCTAGAAGCCTTTTAGAAATGAAACATAAATTTAGGTAGCAAAGCAACGCGCCTTGGTCTGGAACATGTGTTTTTGATTCTCATAAGCGGTCCGATCTCCTCTGCATATTTACTTTTAAGTTCAGTTGGAGCTCACTCGCCCGTGTGCTTTAGTTTTGCAGAGCTTAGCCTGTTCGGGTTTACTGGGAAATGATTCAGAAAAAATCCCAACCCAATATTTTGACTTACTTAAGATGCGGCAGATTTATGCTATAAACTTCAATGAGCCTACTTCATCGGATGCGTATGATTAAAAACATCTGATCTTGTGTTTAGCTGCAACAGACTTTTTTTTTGCTGTGGGAAGTAAGTGCAGCTGACATCCAGTAGGGCTGTACACCTAGATTTCTTGCTGCAAGCAAACATAGTTTATTTTTACCTGGGGAAGTATAATTTTGCATCCACAGTCTTCATTGGGTAGGTCAAGTCCTTTTCCATATATGTTTGTCCTGAACATTTCCAATTATATTTAATTGTACAAAATGTCTGGTTGTACAAAATAATTGTACAAAATTTAGGTGTTTCTTTATTAGTATCTGTAATTCCACGCTTTATGAAAGAAATAAACAACTATCTGATGTTTAGAAGACATCTGAAGGCAGCCCTGTTTAGGGAAGTTTTTAATGACTGATGTTTTAATGTATTTTTTATCTCTTGTTGGAAGCCGCCCAGATTGGCTGGGGAAACCCCGCCAGATGGGCAGGGTATAAGTAATAAATTATTATTATTATTATTATTATTATTATTATTATTATTATTATTATTGTTGCCTAATGGTAGTAGCTCTGCTGACTTAGTCCTGCTTGGCTCATCTACTGTGTTGGTTGGGAGAATGGCGGGGGACAATTGCAGCTGCAGCAGCCACTTGAAGAAAAAAAAACTACCTGCAAACATTTGCTGCCTAACAGCTGAGTGACTCATAGTTACTGCTGTTGACAGGGATGTAGTCTTGCCCAGGAGGGACTCTGTATGCCTTGCAAAAAGATGGATCCCTCATGAGTGGAATGCTTGCAGTGCTATTTTTGCCCACCATGCAGTTTCAGTACCCAGATGTGGCCCTTTAACAGAAAGATTTGCCTACCCTTGCTGTGGACATTTCTTAGGAGCAACCCCCCATTGAACCAGGCTAGCTCCAGGTTTTTCCGAGCCATGTGAATATGACCTTTGGTGGGTCTCCTGTCACTGTCATACGCTCTTCTCACATATAAAAATGAAGCAACACAGACTCACTTTCTCACACAGGTAGGGAACACTTGTCCTGATCTGCTAGATTGGGTACTCCTCCGAGGTGGCACTCCTTTTCATACAGTACTGAACCAGGCTATTCAGGCCCTGCTCAGTTAATTTTACCTGTAAACATGCATTGTTGGAAGATAAGGGGAAATTATCCTTTGTGTGCATGGTCAGAAGGTTGAGGTATAAATAAAAATGTCATAAGCCCCTGAAATCACATAGGTAATATCATCTTCCATTCCCCCAAGTTACTCCTTGGGGTGTGGGCAATGAATGGAAGCCTTGATTATTCAGCCTAAGGCAGGTTGCTACTTTATGCTCCACAAGGTTAGAGAAACATAAGAGGAGAGCCCTGTTGACTGGATCATCTAGGCCATCCTTTTTCTCACACTGGCCCACCATGACTAAAGGATGATTAGAAAGGAAGGGTAGGGCAATCAAGAAGATTCCAGTTTGTCTCATTCAGGCACTGTCTGAGCGGATGGGATTCTGGTGAACATAGGCACAAGTGTTAACAATGCTGAGGAGTATACCATATGTTGATTCATACCTGTGTGAGGTGCTACATAATCCTTTTTGATGTTGCAATACATTTTTTTCAATTTTAAAAACTTAAACGCATTAACTTCAAATTCAAGATATGTTTCTTTTGCAAAACGAACAAGGTGACTTCCCACCCTTACCTCCATGGTGTTTTTATTCCCACCCATATTCTGTTGTATTATATGTCAAACTATATCTAATACATGTTTCCTTTGTTACATTTATTGTCATTCTCAATCCACTGCTCATAGTTCACATCCTGCCCATAATTTTATTTGACTATAGTTTTTTCTCAAATATTGTGAAAAGGGTTTCTATTCTTCAATAAAAAGTTGGTCACTTTGGTTTCTCACTCTCAACTTCACCAGTTCTGCATAGTCCTTTAGGTTTGCAACCCATTCCTCTTTGGTTGGGACTTTTTCTTCCTTCCAATTGTGCACGTATAGGATTCTGGCATCTGTCATTGTGCACGTAAATAATTTAATCATATTATTTGGGACATTTGTCCCCAGTATTTCTAGAAGAAATGCCTCAGGTGTTTTTTGGTTTGTTTGTTTTTACCAATTTTAACATATTTCTTTCATTATATATTATTTCCCAGAATCCCATAGCTTTTTCACATGTCTGCCACATACATAAAAACAACCCTCCAGTATTTCCAAGATTTGCTTGACATGCTCTTATACATTGTAGACAGTTTATTTGGCGTCAAATACCACCAATTGTACCTCAAGGACTGCCTCCATGTGAACCTACCCAGACCCTGAGATGATGATCTGAGGCCCTTCTTTGTATGCCTCCTCCACAAGAGTCCAGATGGTGGCAACACAAGAACGGGCCTTTTCTGCAGTGGCTCTCCATTTCTGGCATGCTCTCCACAGGAAGGGTCGGCTGGCATCTTCGTTAGATACCTTAAGCTCCAGGAGAAAATGTTCCTCCCCAGCCAGGCCTATGGCTGATTGACCTGATGCTCTTTTAAATGTGTTGCGGGAGGGTGAATTTGTTTGTCTTTGTTCTTATTTTTATTATGTATTATGAAAAAAATCCTTCAAAAGCTCCAAAATTAAAATAAAAAGGCAAGAAATTAATTGGTGTGATTTCATTAAAAATAGTTTTTTCTTCAAAGACTAAAACCAGAACATTTTTAATATTTTGAATTCACTATTATTAGCAAAGAATCTTGAAATAATATAAGATGAATCAGTCCCATGAAAAACTGGGATGATGTAGTAGTATTGTACGTGCTGATATGTAATGGGTTTTCATAATAATTAAGTTCTGAAAATCCTGAAATTAGAAATAGATTTTCAGAAGTGAATTGTAGCTTTTATTTAAAAATCATAATATGCAAGTATGTTTATGGACAGAGAACCTGAAATGGTCTTTGTTATGTGGTGGTAAAATTATTGCTGCAGCCTTGTCCCAGTGGCATTACACACCTGTTGCATGACTTTACTATTTTACACTCTATAAATGTGCAAAAACTGCAACAAAAATCCTTAGGTGTCAAAGAACAAAATATATGTATTCATTATTTTATCTCCCCTGCCCTACCAGGAGAGGCTGGGGTGTCATGCTGATATTTGCTCTTGGTGTAAAGTCTAGTAAGAAGAAGATGCACACGTGCACTTGTTAAATATGTGTGCATTGAATTCTGTATGAAACACATTCTAAGATAGTTATGTTACTACAAGTAGTAACTTCTATTCACTTTCTTTTCTCAGTTCGTGAATGAGCATAGAGGATTATGGATCCAGGTGGTGGAAGTCTTGGGTTGCAGACACAGGAGTCCAATATGCCTCACACTATGATTATGCAGGATTTTGGTAAAACAACAACAAACTTTTATTTTTAACTTGACTGTTTACTAATTACCTGCTGTATATAATGAATGAATAACATATGGCATGGGTGCAAAACATGGCATAGAATCTGATAGTAGAACAGGAGCCTGAGAGTCACTGTAGCACAGTAGGTGGGTGACACTTTTGGCTACCTCTTCTGTGTAGCAGTATTGCTGCCTTGCTGCATTAGTAGACCAGAGGCATGGAGGATGTGTATGGACCGCAGTATACACTATATCTTTACATAACAATTGTTTATAATATTCTTGTATTTAATTTTTGAAATAATGGAAATCGCAATATTAGATGGGAGTAGAGAGTTAAAATTATTTTTTAATTAGTCCATATACTAGGGGAGCAATTCTATAGCAAGATCTGCCAAGATGAGTGGGTTAGGATCCATCAAATCTTCAGCTCATCCAGGAGATTCCACCACAGCTAGGTTATGCTGGCTTAACTCTCTCATTCTTTGCACACCAGTTTATCTCCCCCATCCCAGCTCAGCTGTAACTCAACTGACTCCCCTGAACCCAGTGGATCTTAAGCTGGCATAAGTCCTGCAAAAGTAACAAGGTGTGTGCAGAATTAGAGAGACTTGGCTGGATCTTAACCTGTTCAGCTCGGTCATGTGATCTGGCATAAGCCAGCAAAAAAGGTACTGTATCGCAAAAAAAAATTTGTAAGGCTTGTTTTCTCTCTGCCAGACTCAGGGCAGTAACTGTGCTCCTGAATAGCATTTGAATCTGGTATAATGTTACATGGGGTTAACTTATACTGGCTTATACCAGCTTCTTGTGTATATAATTGCTCTATAACAACATAAGCATGTATACTCAGAAGTAAATTATTTGAATGTACAGATTTTTAATCTCTAGTAGGTGTGTTGTACTATAGCACAAATATTTGCCAAAGTTGAACAAAATTGCATAATTATATAATTGAACAACTTAATTGAATTCCTTAAGCATTGGGTGATATCTAGGATAGCACAAGAGGGTGTCTGCTCCTGTAGTGGGACTTCTCTTTTGTCTCATCAGTCTGCAGTCTTCATGTGCACCCAAAATATGATTCAGAGGGTTGGATGACTCTTCGGAGCAGATCTTGGGGGCCTGGAGAATAGATTTTGGGATTTTGTTGCACAAGCAAGCAAACTTTATTGAATACCACCATTTTTTCTGAATATGGTTATCAAATATTTGCCAGCAAAACCTCCCCTCCCCTTCAGAAGACCAGACTACACATGAGCTACTGTCACCTATCCTACCTATTGGGAGGATAGCTCAACTACAAAACACTCTCCTAATATGCCCTCCTTAAACTAAAATTAAATGTAATAAAAGGTAGGAGAGTAGTTTGTCTGACTGCATTCATTCTATGTATTTCTTAGATGCATAGTATTGTGCTACAGCATTACAACTATTAATACTTTATCTCATTTACAATTGTTTCATAGTGGCTGGAATGGCTGGTACTGCTCACATTGATGGAGATCATATTGTTGTGTCAGTTCCTGAAGCTGTACTCGTTTCCGATGTTGTCACAGATGATGGAATAACTCTTGATCATGGCTTAGCGGCTGAAGTTGTCCAAGGACCTGATATCATAACCGAAACAGATGTTGTCACAGAAGGGGTGATAGTTCCTGAATCTGTATTGGAGGCTGATGTAGCTATTGAAGAAGCACTAGATACCAGTGATCATGTTTTGACTTCAGATCTAATAACAGAAACTGTTAGAGTTCCTGATCAGGTTTTTGTGGCTGATCTTGTTACGGGCCCTGATGGACATTTGGAACATGTGGTACAAGATTCTGTGTCAGGAGCAGATTCTCCCACAATGGTTTCAGAAGAGGTTCTTGTAACCAATTCAGATACAGAAACTGTGATTCAGGCAGCTGGTACTGTTCCTGGTTCTACAGTTACTATAAAGACTGAAGATGATGATGATGGCAAGAGCACATCTGAAGACTACTTAATGATATCTTGTAAGTTAAGGTTTATATGACATTTGAGTCTGTTCAGACTAGAAGTGATCCAGTGATGAGAGGTTATGAAGTATAATTGGTTGTCAGTTTGAATATAATTTTCCCAATAAAATTTTGGAAGAAATAGCATTACGACCGTAAAATAGTCAATACTGCTTAAATATGGTTTCTAGTTACCGGTAGCAGTGGTAGGTTGCTTTATCTAGTCGTACCCCTCTGCTAATAGAATACTGGTGAATCGAGAAGAAGCTTCCATGAACCAAAATGGAATTTTCTGCAAATTTGCCTTTCTCCTGCAATTATTTACACTTCCTACTTCACTGTTCCAATGGGTTCCCCAGCTCTCTTGAGCAGATTTTGAGAGTTGCAGAGGAAAGAGAATTTGAGAAAATAAATTCTACCTTCCATTTCTGCTAACAGAAACCTTAGATCAAAGAGCCTTCTATCAGCAGAACACGATTGGATAGAATGCAGCTCACAGTGAGATTTTGTTTTCACAGTTAAAGAGGTTTATGGGAACAGTACAACATTCTAAAATACATATATTCTGGGAACCATGGTTGGGAGGACTTAAATGACAATTCTTATGAAAGAATCTTAAAAAACAAAACAAAAAAAACCTCATAACAGTGCACATACGACACATTTCCAAATGGAATACTTTAATGTTAAATAAGTAGACATTCTTAAAGGTTACTTTTAAAAAAAAAACAACCTAATTTTATAATAGGCAGTTATGGGAATTAGTGGCAATACAATTGTACCTTGGATCCTGAACGCCTTGCAAGTCTAACATTTTGGCTCCTGAATGCCGCAAACCCGGAAGTGAGTGTACCAGTTTGCGAACATTCTTTGAAACCTGAACGTCTGACGGGGCTTCCGTGGCTTCTCATTGGCTGCAGGAGCTTCGTGCAGCCAATCAGAAGCAGTGTTTTGGTTTCTGAATGTTTTGGAAGTTGAACGGACTTCCGGAACGGATTCCGTTCGACTTCCAAGGTACATGAATTGAAGATCAGATAGTAAGAACAGCAGACTTGTGACATCTTTAAAGACTTACAAAATTACCATGACATGAGCTGCTGTGAATTATGACCCACTTCATCAGATGCATGAGCTAGAGAGATGTTTGTGTGTGTTGCCCTTAAGGTGCCACCAAGATTTCTTTGTTGATTTTGCTGCGGAAAACTAAAATGGCATGACAACTGTTACAAGGAAGACATCAGTTTGTGTAAGCTATAAAAAAACCCACACAAATAATGAAACATTTTTTGTTTTTGTTTTTTATGTTTGTGATGTTCAATCACCCACAGTGGAGTGCTAGCTCTTGATCCATATGATGGCCCTGCATGCACAGTACTGGTGATCCTATGCTACCCACTGCAGCTGTTCTTTAGGGGTAACGTAATATTCCACCACCAGCTTCTTTCAAAAATCTATTTTATTTAAAACAATTTCCAAACCACTTAAAATTGAAAGTCTCTAAGTGGTATACAAAAATGCAGACATGAAAACAGTAAAAAAAAGTATCATAAAAACAACTAGTAATAACAGGGTCCAATCTTATTCTTATTGCTTACTGCAGTATAGCAGGGGTTGGCAACTTTTTCTTGGTGCCATGCCACTTTCCTTAACAAGGCAGCCTTAATTCTAATAGGATTCCACCACCCTTAGTAATGTCATCACAGTAGTTTGGAATGGTAGTGGAGTTTCTTACAAGCAACGCTTAGAATCACATTGTGGGTCATCCTGTAGACCACATGTTCAGAAATTATTATTTGAGCCATAATATGGGTGGCTAAGCCACATCTCATATGCTGGCCAGAAGTTACCTACCCCTGCAATATGGTGCTGCATAGTTTGCTAAAATTATGAATACATACAGTACCTCTATTGAGATAGAAACTAGGTAAAGCAAATTTAAACTTACTTGATAAATGCACAACTGTAAAACTACGTCTCATGGACTTCTGTGTTCGGTGTGACATCACCAACATAGTGTATGCTGAAACATCATATGAATTGAGAGATGGCAATCTACAGTGAATCTGAACATCTCACACCTGAAAGCTGAAAAGGTAAGTTAGAGGTGGCAAATATTACCACTTTTCTTCTTTGGTGAACAGGCTTTTCTGCAGAATTTCTCTTGCAAACAATCCCTTCACAATGATTTGTGCTGAGAGCAATAATATAATATAACTGGAATTTGCAGGATTTATTCAGTTTCTTCCACTAATGGGTTTACTTTGTGGACCAGACCAGAAAGTAAAAGTCCTGCAGCTATTACTTTAAAATGAAAATTTTGGTGAGGAGAGTTGTGGGATTATTAATGCATGAAACTGAAATTTCTTCATGTAGTTCATATCTATATAATTCTGCTGATGTCTGTGCAAGTCTCCTTGTTACACCTAGGTATATTTTGTTGAGGAGGAAGGATGGGTTGAAGGAGGAATCTGAAGGGTGCATATTGAATGGAATTGACAAGTAATTAACTTGGATGTCAAGCTATGGTTGATCGATACAATACATTTCTATAATGTCTGAAGTATTACACACACACATAATAATAATAATAATAATAATAATAATAATAATAATAATATGGTAGCATCCCTTAAAATACCTTGCAAGAGTTAAAAAATGTGAACACATTTGCCACATTTTTATTTGACCCCTTGTTTCCAATATTTTAAGCACCTTTGCAAGCATATTTTCTTAACATGTCTATAATAATAATAATAGTAATAATAATAATAATTATTATTATTATTATTATTATTTGTTTATACCCCGCCCATTTGGCTGGGTTCCCCAGCCACTCTGGGCGGCTTCCAACAGAAAAATGAAATAAAATAATCTATTAAACAATAAAATCTATTAATCTATGTCTCTGTAATAAGGGCTTTAAAAAATGGAAAAAAATTCAACAGTGTGATAAATTAATCTTTTGTAAGCCACTTGTTTGGTCTACCCGAAAAGCAATATATAAACACCTTAAATAAATCAATAAATAAAAATAACACAGAATATTGATATGGTAACTACTACAGAAACAGTATGTTATTTCCTGACTTCCTGTGATTCCAGCTGAAAAGCTTTCTTTTCAAGCAGATGTTTTCAGTAGAGTTGAACAATGTAATAACAAGTCTACTTAGAAGTAATCCTGTCTGAGTTCAGTCGGGCTTACTCTCCGGTAAGTGTGTGTAGGACTGTATCCTAGTGCATACCTGCCAAGTCTCCCGCTGAAAACTGCAGGATCAGCAGCGGCGCAACACCGGAAGTCGCTTCTACGCAACTTCCGGACATGCGTAGAAGCGACTTCTGGTGCCACTCCGCCCATGGCTGGGCACTGAAAATCTGGCAGAGCGGCATCGGAAGTCGCTTCTACTCATGTCCAGAAGTTGCGTAGAAGCAACTTCCGGCCCCGCTCTACCCGATTTTCGGTGCCCAGGCATGGGCGGAGCAGCACCGGAAGTCGCTTCTACGCAACTTCCGGACATGCGTAGAAGCGACTTCTGGTGCCACTCCGCCCATGCCTGGGCACGGAAAATCTGGCAGAGCGGCACCGGAAGTTGCTTCTACTCATGTCCGGAAGTTGCGTAGAAGCAACTTTTGGCCCTGCTCTACCCGATTTTCGGTGCCCAGGCATAGGCGGAGCGGCACCGGAAGTCGGTTCTACGCATTTCCGGACATGCATAGAAGTGACTTCCGGTGCTGCGCTACCCATGTCTGGGCACTGGAAATCGGGCAGCACCAGCACCCAAAATGGAGCCTCCCTGGCAGGTAGGAAATCCGGGGCATTTCCAGGATTTTTTCCAATTCAGGAGACCAGCGGGAAACGGATTAAAATCCGGGGGGGGGGGGGTCCCGTGAAAAACGGGAGACTTGGCAGCTATGCCCTAGTGCCCTTCCACTGTTTGGATTATGTTCTTAGACAGAGGTAAAGTTCTCAAACCGGGACACTACTTCCGGTTTTGCGGAGTTCGTAAACCAAATCGTTCTTAAACAAGACTGTTCTTAAACCAAGGTACCACTGCACCACTGCTTGAACCACCTGAACAGGGAAGGGTGTTTTGTCTGGAACAGTAGACATTCTATAAGTAGAAATTACTATATTCAATTAAAATATCCTATCATTGCAGACATTTTGTCACTGGATGCAAACTTTATTATGTTTAAAGAACTTTGTTAAGCAGGTGTTAATTTTGTTGTGTGGTATACACCTTTGACTTATGGATGATCATTTCAAGATACTACTTCTTTATTATATTGCCTATTGTAATGCTGCTGCCTTTCAGGCAAGACTTAACCATTTTTAACAGATGTGTTTGGGGGAGAAAGAGAGGTAAGTTATGTTTTTTATGTGTTACAATAATGCTGGTACTGTTTTACCTGAAGGTACTATTTTTGCGATAATATTTTTCCTGGCTCCCCCCCCCCCAATATAGTTACTGTTTGGTAGAATACATTTATACAGGGCCGTCTTAAGCATATCTGGCGCCGTGGTGCAAAGATCCCTCTGGCGCCCGGCCCCCCCGGCCCCGTTTCCCAGCGCGGCTGTCTGACGGGCGCAGCAGCGTGGCACCCTGCGCCACCCAGCCTTGCCGTAGGGCCAGCCCTGCATTTATATAGGATAAGTGGGCAAGAAATGGTGAAGAATATAATTAAACGACCACTGGAATACTTCAGTTCTTATCATCAACTCAGTGACTTACTGCCCAATCTCATCTCATGCATAAGTCATGCCCTGAAACTTACACAGAGGAGATTTTTTTTTTAATGGAATGCAGCAACCTCATTCACCATACGGTATTATGACTTACTAGGACTGTGCAAACCTGCTTGTTTCAAGAGAGGAGCTTACACCTTCTTTGCTTCTCCTCGGTCCTTTCAGCATAGAGTAGTATCTAAGCCAGTGTTTCATTTAGTATGTCATCAGAACCTGGGATTGTGGTTAAAGTCTCTCCTTGTTAGCACCTTTGTCATATGTGATCCTCGAATGAAGGGTGGTATAGAAATTTTAATAATAATAATAATAATAATATGAAATCCATACAACATGCTAATTATCTCTTTTTTGGTTGTATTGTTATATTTTACTTTTGGGGAGTATTTCCTTTTCTAATAATTTCCTTTTCTGAAAACCAATAAAAGTTTTTCTTTTTCTTTTAAAAAGATACCTCCTCTTTAACTACAACCCGCACCTGTAAAACAACCTTGGTGGATAAAGAGGAGATACCTTCACCTCTCTGGTTTGGATGACATGCAAACCACTGGTTTCCAACATTTTGGCCTGAAGGAACATTTGGGATTTTGAGAAGGTGCTAAGGGCACCAGTCAGAAAATGACTGGCGCTTCCAAAAGAGCAGAAAAATAAACCAGACAGGAATAGAACATGGCTCAAAAATGGGGGGAAAGCTATTCTTTTGTGTTAGTTTGTTAGCAAATAAGTTTTGAAAAGCTTTCTACTTTTCCAAACGCTGTTAAGTCTTGGATGTTGTTTGTTGCTGGTGTGCTGCTATAGATTAGAACTGGAAAATAAAATATAACTGAATCTTGAAGTAATTTTAAATTACTATAGCCAGCCATACACATAGCCACAAATAAAGACATGATGCTAGCTGGCAAGCCTTTTCTTTTCTTTTCTTTTCTTTTCTTTTCTTTTCTTTTCTTTTCTGGCTATCTGTGATGAATAGAAAAAATAGAAAGACAAGGAAAATAACAGAAAATAAATATAAAACTCACTAGAGTAGGCATTGAACAATAGTGCCCTAGAGTATTGCAATGCTTGAGGCTGACTGTTATTTATAGGGTTTTTTCCAAAATTAGGGCTGTATGAGGAGATGATAATAGTAATGTTTCTGCCTTTGCACTGAACACTCCCTTCTGAAAACATCTTGAGAAGAATCCCTACTAGGCACCACACAGGAGGAAAGGTTCATGATGATAATGATCCCTCTGAAATGCCACCCCCCCCCACACCACCACCACCAACAACAACAACTTGGAAACAATAAGGGAAAATGTGATGATAAAAATAATGACTCTGCATTACCGCTCCCACAATTTGGGAATAGCTAGAATTAATTTATTGTTGTTATGACACCTCTGCAATGAGTCTACCCCACAACTTTGGGACAATCCATGTTGTAGGGCATGCAGCAGAAACAAGAAAAGGGTTACCATATCCACACCCACTCCTGTATTCAGTGGAAGCCTCTCAAGCAGCTGTCCACTGCATGTTCCAGCAGGCAGCAAAACAAACAGTGCGGCATCAGCAGGATTCCCATATTTCTTTCCTCACATTTTCAAAAAGTTGTTCCATATGGCCCACAGGCAGATTGGGGAGTTGCTGCTTCTATTTCCAACACACATATTTTTTTAAGCAGTTCAAGTGGCTGCCTGAGTATTGCTCTGTGGCTGGCAGGCAGCAAAATAAAACAGTTAGAATAGCAGTTGTGTGTATCCAAGGACTAGCAAATCAGACAGAAGTAAGAAAAATACTAAAGTTGAGGGTGAAACAGCAGTTATGTTGCCTGGTATCCAAACAACTCATCAGTCACAGCTCTGACTTCACTAATTGGTTAAGAACAACAACAGGTAGGAGCAACTAGACTGATTCATTTCACAAAAATTGCTTAGAAGTGTGCCTGCCCATTTTTCTTTACTTTTTTTTTCTCAGCTAGAGATTAAGCATTGTAATTTTGTTTTTGCTTATTCTTATGCATTTAGCATCTCAGGAACTTTTTATGGCATTATTTTCTTATGATTTACATTTATGTTCTTACTGCCTTATACTTGTTCTCTGAGAATTATTTTTGATGACTAAAATTAAACCAGTGCATGAGAATTTGCAGAACTGGACTGTTCTGCATCAAACGGGTTTTTTTCAACCAGAACCTTGAAAGAAGGAAACAGAAGAAAAAAACAATAGGCAAGGCACTGATGTTATCTTCAAAAATGTCACATTTTATGCATGCTTGCCATCTTTTAGTTTTGACATTTGAGTACACATCTTCTGATTGCTGAATTATTGCTTCACTGTTAATGAATAGTCTGAAATTATTAGGCTTTCTAGCCACAAGCATTTACACATTACTTTTTATCACCAATATTCTCTATAGAGAATATTGCCTTTTTAAAATCCCACTGAGACATAGGTATACGGATTATACTGATCCATGTAATTTTAAAAAGAAGAATAAATACATTTTAAAAACAAGGGACTTATTATAGAAGAATAAAATGTTCATTGTTCCAATCTGGGATTAGGTTCTCCATTAAGTGAGTAGTTAAGGAGTTATTTATTAACCATATTTTTGAAAGAACAACTCTTTTTTGCGCTGGTGGCATGACCCTCCCTTCCTGCGCAAATTGGAGGAGATCCCCCAATAATGCAATCCCCCAAGTTTTCAGCATGCACACTATTTACTCTGATCAGCAAAGGCTCCCATTATGCTTGCCAAACTTCTCAGCCTTGAGTCCAGATGTTAGGCTGCAGTCCTCATCATCCCCAACCATTGGTCATGCTGGCTGGGGATTACAGAGATTGCATTCCAAAATCTGAGGACCAAAGGTCGGGGAAGGCTACTCTGCCACAGAGATGCCCTCTCTCACAAGCAGGTTGCATAAGAAGGGATGGATCATGCCCATTTTGCAAAACAACCACAACAACATCAAGCACCCATTTAAAAATAACTTCAGTCAAGGAAGTTTTTTTAAATGATTCACCATAGCATTACTGATAAATTTAAAAACAAAAATAGTGCTTAGCTTTTTATTTTTATTTAGTTCTATTTTCAGTAGCTCCAGCAGTGTTCTGATTCATTCACAGATTTCTGAAATACCACTTTCATCAATGACACCAAATACTGCTGCTGTTCAGCAGGTATCATTAAATGACATTCAGCACAGGCAATATGAACACACACAAATTTGCACTGTTAAATTCACGTGTTACATATCATTAGTACATGTAAATATGTATAATGTGAAAATGAGCCCTATTTGCCTATTGCTGAACAATTGCAGAGAGGTGTCATATTGGGCATTTACCGGTAATTCCAAGTTCCAGCAAAGGAAATTATACTGTATTTTGTTAGTGCAAACCACTTTGATTTGATGATACTGTTCATAGTATTGAAAGGGAATAATTGGTATGTTGTTGTTCAGAATTAAGCCCAATATAGAAGTAATGTTCCAAATCTCTTAAATCATGATTAAGAGATGAGAAGCAGGACCATATCACATGCTTTCTTTCATTCCTCTTCCTGCGCTTGCACTGTAAGTCTAACTTAGGTTAGGACGCACATTATAGTTCATAGGTAAACAAGATATAATGTGGCATTCAACACCAGTCTTACTCAGGGTAGACCCACTGAAGTTAACATACATAATTTTAGTGGGTCTATTCTGAGTAGGACTTAGTTGAATACAACTTATACTGATCAATATCTAGAATTGTTTAGCATACTCTAGTTAAGAAAGAACCCTCATTAGGGGTATATTGGAATGATAATGCTACCCTGTTATGATCTATAAATCTGAAGTGTTACATCTCTCCTGGAGTCTCACACCACCCTTACAGGGTGACTCACTAACATTTTATATTGTTGTTCTGTCACTCAGTCATCTTTCAAAATGCTATACAGTTGTACCTCGGTTTAAGTACACAATTGGTTCCAGAAGTCTGTACTGAACCTGAAGCGTACTTCACCTGAAGTGAACTTTCCCATTGAAAGTAATGGAAAGTGGATTAATCCGTTCCAGACGGTCCGCGGAGTACTTAAAACTGAAAGTACTCAAACCGAAGCGTACTTAATTTGTTGCTTAATCAGACATAATGATGTAACAGACACGTTTCTACAGTGTGCTTCTAATTTTTGGTGGTGAAATTTATTAAAACAGTAAAATCTATTCATATGTGAAATATTCACAAACAAGGCAAAATAAGGTGATTGGTCTGCATGCCAGCTTTATATTGCAAATCATGATGCGTTTTGCATAAATGAGCTAAGAACAATTGAGCAACATTGCTAATACTTGCTTCTTGCTTCCTTCTAACTGGTTTTTATTGTTGTTGTTGTTTTTATAGTGGATGATGTTGGGGAAAAGCTAGACCATATTGGAAACACACCTTTAAAAATCAGCACTGAGGTTTCACATGATGATGTATCTAAAGATGATGGTTTTGGTTCTGAAGTCATTAAAGTTTACATATTTAAAGCTGAAGCTGAGGATGATGTGGAAATAGGTAAGTATCACAACTTCTGATGTTGCTTGTTTGTAGTGTTTACAAAATCCCGTTGCCTACATTGTGTAAAACAAATACTTCGTAGTAGTTTCCAATTAAATTCCTTCCATTGTCTTTCATAAGGCAATCTAAAATAACCAGGATACCAAAAGAAGACCATGAAAACTCTGCCCATAGATTACATATAGCTTGAAGCACCCCCAGCTTCTGCCTTGGCTATCTCACTCAACTTCCAGAACCAGCCCCTTTCCCCATGCCCTTGTAAGGACTCCTCTGAGTTTGTTCCTTTCTCCCCTATGTCCAACCCATGACAATTTGTCATGCTAAATGGAAATTAAAATGCTGTCCCACCATGCTGTCTTCCCCCCCCTAATGACAGTTGTTGTCTTGTTATTTCATCAAGCACACAGAAAAGAAATGAAACATTTTACTGTTCCTATCAAAATGTTATCAGATAAAAATTATTTGTTCTCTTCAAGGTGGAACAGAAATTGTAACAGAGAGTGACTTTCATAATGGGCATTCTGTAGCTGGAGTTCTAGAGCAAGGAGGCGTTGGCAGAGTACAGCGAGAGAAGATGGTTTATATGGCTGTTAAAGATTCCTCTCAGGAGGATGAAGATATTAGTAAGAATTATATTTTTATGTTGCTAAGAAAGTAATCTTGTCATTTCTCTCCCCCCCCCCTCAACTACTGTGAACATGAAGGGATTTTATCCCTATATTGTTATATGATTATTATATACTTCAAATGAGGATAGAGATCCTAACACAAACACACCCAGCCTAAGTTATGTGCACCAGTCCACAAACAAGCTGAAATTCAATCAACTGCAAATGAGAGGTCATTGCAAACCTTGTCATGTGTGCTGTTGTTTGCACTGTATTGCACATCATGGACTTGTGATCTGATACATAGATGGACAGTTTTCTTTGAAATGCAATCTTAAGCATTTTAATTTAGAACTAGGTGCAGCCTGTACTGCACCAACCTCCCCTCCAGATCTTTCTCCTGGTATGCACATTGACCCAGGTATGTAGGTGTGCCCCTCCCCGTTTGTCTGCTCCTGCTGAGAAACAACCCCTACCAAGTTAAGTGGGCTTCTTTCCTATGAGATATGTATCAGTCTTAAACGTAGAGGGGAAACTCTTGACGGCAATTTCATGAATCTGGCGTTCTGATTTTGGATTTTCACAAATAGATTGGTAGATTCTGGTTTAGGAGATAACTGTACTAAATCAAATATGAATTAATTGAGCAAAGCTGGCATATATAGTGTCATTAATTTCCGTACCCTTTAAAACTAAATATAGGTTGTGCTGAAATTGCTGATGAAGTTTACATGGAGGTTATTGTTGGTGAAGAAGAAGCAACATCGCTGCCTGATGCACAGCTTGAAGACACTGGTGTGAATAAAACTTTTGTTCCTGTTGCATGGGCTGCTGCTTATGGTAAGATACTAGATTATGACTTCATGAGAATCCCTTCTCTCCTTTCTAATTGCACTGACCCATCTCTGCCCAGATAATAATTTTAACATTTAGTGGACATAAAAGCATAATAAAACATATTGTACAGAGGACCATGTATTCGTTTTAAAGACTCCAGAGTGCTTTCTGCTTTTAGCAGTTCATGTGGCAATTGAAATGAAGCTTTCAAAATTAAGTCTTAAAGTTTAATATTTAATAATAGTAAGGGAGCTTCAAACACTTGTTCAAAGAACCCATTTTCATGCACGTGTCTGCATATTCTGTTTGTAATTATAGGAAATTGTCAGCCCACCTACACTTAGACTTCAAAGTGCATGCTCCTAGGCCTCTGAGGTTTACCCCTGTGCTACCCATTCTCTTTTTCCAGAAAATGTTACAAAAATGGCTAAATTCACCTAATGAAATTAGAAAAGCATTTGAAACCCAGATCCCCAAAATACAAATATATATTTCATTTTTTAAGAAACCCTCACTAGATGGCAAATTCAGATTGTGTTACAAATGTGACAAAAGCCATATGCTATCTGACCACTGTACAAAGCAGAGGTCCAGAAATACTGTCAACACACTTTCCATGGCAGACAATAATTTAATTCTGGTAGTCAGAATTGTGGTATGGTCTCCAGAATAGAAAAGCTCTTATATTTTGCCCTTTTGGTTTTTTAAAGGGCCAACATTTCCCCTTTTAAGCAGCCCAAGTCTGCTGCAATATAGGCTGCTGTTATGTCTTCCATCCTGTCCCATATCCTCACAACTGGCTGAGCAAAAGCATAATTTTTAAACTTCCTTTTAACTTTCCTCATTCTGTTTAGTTCCTGCTTCTATATATACCCTTGTCTGAATCATTGCACTGGAATAAAAGATTGAAGCAAAGGGAATATAGAGGGTTAGCCAAACAACCGCTGATGTGTAGCAACGTGTACACATACCTATGTTTCTATGGGAAGGGACAATAGCTCAGTGGTAGAGAATATGCTTTGCTTGTAGAAGGTCTCAGGTTAAATCAATAGCATCTCTTTTAAAAAGGGATCTCAAGTAGAAGATGCTAAAAAAGGCAATTATCTAATACCCCAGAAGGTTACTGTTAAAGTTGACAAAACAAGGAAAGACCAATGGTCACACTCAGTGTAAGGCTGCTTCATATGATTCTTAGAAGTCAGAGATTCAGTGGTAATAAGTTGTATGGCGTTTCTCTTAATGCTGTGAACTAATGTGCAAATGTTATTTTGTAGAATAGCTTCATTTAAAAATTTAAAGGCTAGTTGCTCCTTATTTTTGTGTGTAATGAAAAATAATAACGTAGACACTACATTTATAACATAAAAAAGACGAATGCCTGGAAAATAGTGACTATTAGTAAGTTTTATTTTGAAGCAACTGACAGCAAATCATGTATCTAAAGTGAAAGTAAGATTGAGATTTTTGGGGTTGGTTGGTAAAAGAGTAACTTGGAAATAGAAATGATTAGCTTAGTTGTTTTTCTTTGTTGGACTGCTTTGAAATCATCATGCAGTTGGAATGTGTGAACTGTTTCAATGAACTACCTGTTCCCCTAGGAGATGATAGAAGAGTTCCCCGGAGGTATGAAGACTGTCAAACAACAGGTCAGTAGATGAAGAATTGCTCATATGTCTAGTATTGCAAAGTGTTGTGAACTCCATTTAGGCTTCATCAACAACTGCCGTATATAAGAATTGGCACAATATTAATACAGTAGATAATTCAATGTACAGTAAACAAAAACATAATTAAAATATTAACCAGCTCCTTGCATAGGGCTGTCAATAGCCCTGCTGTGACATTCCCCAAACAAACCCTCTTTCCTTTTAAACTTGGCACCAGCTCTTACAAGCAGCTACCTCTGTTTCATTTTTGGATGAAATACTCCCATTAAAATGCTAAAGGAAGCAAGAAGATGCTATGCTAGAGCAATTTTTGTGCCTTTCTCCTCTATTCTCAATGCGGGATCCAGTGAATCTTTCATTATAGGAGTTCTTTTCAATATGTTACCTTAAGTATGTCTACTCAGAAATAAATCCCACTGAGTTCATTGAGAGTTACTCCTAGTAATGTGCATATGATCACAGCCTGAATGTGAGAATGATGTTGGCTGACATTTTTTTTCATTTATTAATTCAAAGTATTTCCCCCTGTTCTTCACAGACTTAGCTTCAGAACAGCTTATGTAAGATGAATAGAAACAAAAGCAAATCATTGCTTTCTATGTGTTGTATTAAAACAATATGTAGCTATTATCCAGTGTGTGTTTCTAGCATCTTATGATGAAGCAGAATCCCATTGTCCCAATCTCAGTGCAAATACAATTGCAACAGATGGTCCTTTCCCTAAACAGCTTCAGTGTTCAAAATAAGCTCTTATAAGGGAGCCTCTTGCAACATTGTGATGTGTATCTGGTCTTTCACATCAGGAACCAACTTGGATGCAAGATTAGAAAACAAAAATGGCAATGCAACACAATACCTGCAAATCTGTGATAGCATTAGCACAAACAGACTGCTTAAACAGAAAGCCAAGAAAAGGAGGAGAGGGGAAGCAAGGCAGTGGCAAACAGGTAAAACGACTTCCTTGGCTAGCTTTTACCTACTTATCTGTAGCTTTTAGCATTCTTAAATTAGAAGATAAAAGTGTAGTTGATTCCATATACTTACAGCGTTAGGAGTTTTTCTTTTCTGGGAAAAGATACCTTACGATTTCATCCAGTTTTCTCTTATTAGCTGCATAGTTAGAAGAGTATTTCCTGACTTTCTTACACTACAATTTCATGTAGTATTTTTGTAGTAGCTAAGTTCTTGTTATATTAATATAGTAGGAGGCATGTGGATTGGAAATTTCTAAAAGGTAATTTATAAGAGATTATTCTTTGTTGTGTTGCACTGTCAGCTTGTGCACAGCCAGCACAAAGATTTATTAAAAATAAATAAATCATCAAAGGTAAAGAACCACCACTCAGTGCATTTTTCATTGCAGAATTTGCACAATATTAGACTACAGTGTAGTCATTATGGGACATAGTCATTTGCACAGCAGAAATCAATGTTGCAGTAATTCAACCACTTACATTTACAGTTTTCTTTCTGAAAACAAAAATAAAAAGTCTCTGCATAAAAATTCCAAGGAAATCAACTAATTTTTTCAATAGAAGTACTTCTTTACCCCAGCCAGTGTAAAATACTGGAGTAAAAAATGTCAAACAGAAACCTTCCAGGAATACATATAAATACCCAAACCTTAGAAATGTTTGTGTGTGCTTCTAAACCCCAGGGTGCATAGAATATACCTTATTAGGAAGCTTTTTTTTTGTTCTAGCCAACTTAATGTGTTGGTAAAAATGTCCCACGCCATTTTTCAAACAAAAACTGATCCAGGGAAATAGACTTAAGCATCCTCCTCCTAGCACCACACGTTTTCGTTTTGGAATATTGTACTACCCTGACTTTGGAATTTTGGTTGAGGTGGTCAGTTGTCTCTGAAAGCCATCCATGTAAAGTTGTTGTTTTACCGGTATTGTTTTAGGACTTAATCTCCATACTTGTTAGCCCAAATATTGAAGACAAGTGTTTTGAACTTGTCCAGCTAGAAGCTTGCTAAGTTTGAAGTTCTTAGCTTCAGCTTTGGACACAAGAACTGTCTTTCATTCCCCAGTCTCTTTTGTCAAAGTGTTAAATTTCAGGGCCTCTTGGTGAATCCTCAGAAGTGAAGATTTGTTTAATTGTTATCAGCAGTAATTTCAGCATAGGTTGACAAAATAATGAAGAATTGAAAATATGGTTCAATAATAGAAAGTGAAAATATAAGAATTATAAACAATAAATGAAAATTCTACTCGTAATAGGATTATTAAAATCTTCCTCTCTAGTGAATGGGAGAGAGGATGGCCCTAGAAGAGGGCAAACCAACTTAGTATGCCTCCTCTTTGAGTCTGCGGAAGCACAGATTTTGAAAATGGCAAAAAGAATGTTCCACAAATGTGCTGAGACTGGATCCACAGAATTCAACCCACTCCCGCTTCACTGATATCCTATTGAAATCAGTGGGAGAGAAGCTTTAAAATAAATAAATCCCAGCGTAGGAAAGGAACGTTAAAAAGGCAAAATGTGGGGCCCCACACTTTCCCTCCTGCTGGCATAAACCTAGTTGGTCATAGGAAAAAGCAATTAATCCGCCTTTAGTTCTCATTCTCCCACTTTTGGATTGCTCTGTTCTTTATTCAAAACATTACTTTTGTTTTTTAAAAAATGATATTGTGTTGTGCTTCATTGATGTCAGAATCATTCTTTTTCTTGTTACAATTTATTTAACAATATTTTCTCTTTGTTTAAAACAGCTGTTATAATAGGTCCTGATGGACAGCCCTTAACCGTCTACCCTTGTCACATATGTGGGAAAAAATTTAAATCCAGGGGATTCTTGAAAAGGCATATGAAAAACCACCCAGATCACATGATTAAGAAAAAATATCAATGCACAGACTGTGATTTTACAACTAACAAGAAAGTAAGCTTTCATAATCATTTGGAAAGCCATAAGCTCATCAACAAAGTTGACAAAACGCATGAATTCACAGAGTACACCAGGCGATACAGAGAAGCAAGCCCACTGAGTTCGAATAAACTGATCTTAAGGGACAAGGAACCTAAATTGCACAAGTGCAAATATTGTGACTATGAGACAGCAGAGCAAGGACTGCTTAATAGACATCTGCTTGCGGTTCACAGCAAGAACTTCCCTCATGTTTGTGTTGAGTGTGGGAAAGGATTCCGCCATCCTTCTGAGCTCAAAAAGCATATGAGGACCCACACAGGGGAGAAGCCTTACCAGTGCCAGCATTGTGTCTTCCGTTGTGCTGATCAGTCCAATTTGAAGACACACATCAAAACCAAGCATGGTACTGACCTGCCCTTTAAATGTGAACATTGTCCGCAGGCGTTCACAGATGAGAAAGAACTCCAGCAGCACACAGAGTTGTTTCAAGGGCATAAGACTCATCAGTGCCCACATTGTGACCACAAGAGCACCAACTCGAGTGATCTGAAACGGCACATAATATCTGTTCACACAAAGGACTTTCCTCACAAATGTGAGGTATGTGAAAAAGGTTTCCACCGTCCATCGGAGCTCAAGAAGCACAGTGAAACGCATAAAGGTAAAAAGGTACATCAGTGCAGGCACTGTGACTTTAAGACTTCAGATCCTTTTGTACTTAGTGGGCATATTCTCTCAGTTCACACTAAGGACCTTCCTTTCAAATGCAAAAGATGCAAGAGGGGATTTAGGCAACAAACCGAACTGAAGAAGCACATGAAGACCCACAGTGGAAGGAAAGTCTATCAATGCCAGTATTGTGAGTATAGCACTACAGATGCATCAGGCTTCAAGCGGCACGTCATATCAATACACACAAAAGACTATCCGCACAGGTGTGAGTACTGCAAAAAGGGATTCCGTAGACCATCAGAGAAAAATCAGCATATTATGAGGCATCACAAAGATGCCCTAATGTAACATATGAGCTGTAGAAGAAAACGGTTTAGAAACTGTGATCTGCTTAATTGGGGAAGAAAACTCTCATGAACTGTTTCTCCTGGTTTCAAAGCTTGATATTAAATCATAACTTTACATTCTTTGTATTACAAGTCTTTAAAAGTATTAGGGTTGACAGGGGATCTCATAGCCCTATGATTGTTGCTCATCAAAACCTAAAGAACACTATAAAATGCAGAGATGAATGTTTGAAAAGCTGCGGAAAGAGACCTTGAATGTCTTCTGTTTAAAGTGTTATATATAATTAAGCTAAAGAAAATACTAAGACCGTTATCTTAGCCCTTTATCAATAACGCCATTTATATCCTTGATGAAAACTGGGGGTGGGAGTTTAAAAAAAAATGTTTGCTATGGCAAGTCTACAATATGCAGGTAGAAGTCAGTTGCTTTGTCATTACGTTTTTTAACTGTGCTGGGAAACAAGAATTAGTTAGATTTTGAGATCTGTCTTTTTTGTTGTTGTTAAAGCAAACACACATTTCACCAGGAAACATAGTTTCCTTCCTTTATTTAGGTTCAATGAGCAACATTTAAACATTTTTTTCCAGAGCTGCTAACTTATTTTATTGCAGGATATGGTGTTAAAAAGACAGCATTGTTTTTGAGCTCAAAAGGTGTTGTTCAGTACTAGGATTGAAGATGTGTGTGTGTATATAATTTCCCTTTTTATCTAAAAACTGCAGTTGAATGTTCATATGGCACATATAACAAAAATTACCTTTTGGCCAATCTAATTATTATAATATTTTTAAAAAGAATAAAAAATTGATAGCTGCAGCTGTTGGTGCTATGATTTGGCACTGTTTTCCTTGCTATTTTACTGTTTTCCTTTTTGAAAAAAGAATATCAAGGTTTCATTAGTTGGAAATGCCTAGGGAATATTACGGGGCAGTGTTCCTGGCAAGGGTGGACTACTGGTCCTTCCTTGCAAATTAAAAATCTTTCCATATAGATATAAAAATTGCACCTTTTAATCAATTCATACAAAACATATACCATACTATAAACATGCATTTTCAATCTGTAAGAAAGTTATATATGCAGTATTTAACCAGAACAATATGCTGCCGCTAGAGTTTGGAGGTGGATCTTCAGTTTACAGTGTATACATTTGAAATATGCATCCCTTTAAACAATGCTTTGTGTTAGCATGCTGCAAATCAAAATGGCGCTTAATATAACAAGCTGGTCTAGGGCTATTTAATAATTAAAAACTGTTCATAAATGTTATGCATATAATGTGTACTTTTTTAAAACTTTTTTTTAAGTTGCTTCATGTTTGCACACAGCTGTTCACATAATAAACTGTAACTTTACTTCATGCTACTATATTGTGGCTTTGTGTTTCGGATAATGTTCATACTTTGTTTTTGCACCAGATGAGAATCAGTTCCTTGAGAATAAATTTTTTTTATATTTCTAAACTTCAGAAAGTTAACTTTGGGAAACCTTGTGTTTTATGTGGCTGTAAAAAATGATGTACACGATGTAAAATAAGATTGTCACTGTTATGTGGGACTATTATTTCAAAATGTGTTACTCATTGTAATGAGCATACAATAAAATGCATCTCTTGCACTCCAAGCTTCTTGAAAAAGTTTGCATTCCTTGTTCAGGCTAGATACTTGTTTTGCTTACTCATCATTTAGTTCAAATTTTAATAGTTGAAATCCTGCTCACTGTTTTTGAGGATTTATTGTAAGTCACAATCACAGTAAGCATCAGATTTTTTTAAAAAAAATTGTAATTGATTAAATGTGTAAAAACAGAAATCTCATTTACAGAAAAAGATGGCAGATAAGACTTTTTTCATTTAATTGTTAGTATGTGGTTTTTAAAATTGTGTTCATATTCACTCTTGCCTCCTCTTAAATTCTATTGAGTGAACCAATATTGGTCGTTCATTGAATCAGCATTAGTTCACTGAGAGCTAGAACAGTGCTATTTAAAGCAGACAAAAAGTACAATTAAATTCATTTTAAGCTTCATGATGTGATATTACAGTATATACCTATGTTAACAAGTGTACTTGCACCCCTCCCTTTAGTGTTTTTGAAGGGCGTTGACTAAATGGCATCACCTCACTCCAGAGTGTGCACAGCATGTAAGTTTGTGCATGCACATATACTACTAACAGGCTTGTGTGGAAGCAGGCGGCTTGCTCCCATGGTTGCACTCTGATCATAGTGCAAGTATTGGAACAAGGCTGTTCAAAATAACAGCAATAGAACAGCTGCTCTGATTTGGATCAATGTCAGTACTGTAGATACAATGGAGCGTAAAACAGCTTGCTGCATCTGTGTGAGTGCTCCAAAAAGGAAGTGCTAATGATATATCTGCTTGGCAAATGCCACACAACATAGGTGCATTAATTTTATTATGAAATAGCATTCCAGTTCTGTTTTATATTAAGTGACCTTGCACCCAAAATTTAAATTCACTTAACTTGAAAATAAGCGCCAATAAAGTGAGTCTTGCTGCAAAGTAAATTTTGAAGCATATTTAGGATCAGGATGTGTGTGTTTGGTCCATGTTTCTAATGTTAACATTTAATTTTGCTTCCTAGTGCTTTCCATAATGTGGTCCTGCAATACTCAAATTGACTGCCTTCAAACTCCTCCCTTTCATCAGACAGTGAGTCGTAGAAGTGAGATGCACTGAGGGCTAATTTGCACATGAGCCTTAGTTAGAATGACCAAATCACTGATGAAAAAGTGACTTTTTATAGCAACTTCCAAAATGTCTGTGCACATCTATTTCATCAAGCGTTAATACAAAAAAATGAATTTATTCAAACTAGGCCAAGATTCAGATTACTGCACAACTTTTTCCAGATGTTTCCTGGGCTTATATTTCTTAAACAGCTGCCCCACAGAACCCACTTGGCAAACCACTTTTGAAACTGAGATCACTTTTGATACCAGATCTTCACTGTGATGTAGCAGTAACAGAGGTGTACCCTCCAAAAGTACCCAGTGGGGTATATAAAAAGTACCTTTGCTTATACCTTTGCACCCCCTGCCCTTTGGAGCCATAAAATACTTGAATGACACATCAGGGAACCAGACTATTACCCAATCCACCCTGCACTTGCTTGTGGTGGCTCTTCAAAACCTTGTTGATAAGTGACCAAAGTGTAGATTTGTTATATAGCTTTATACTGCGATGGGCAATTCTTTGTTTTCTTTTTATCTTAATGGCAAGGGAACTACAAATGACCATTAAAAAAAAGAGCTCCAGAAATGACGGTGACAGGCTACAGTAGATGCTGATTCAGCTTCTTTCCTAATCTTCCAGCCAGGGTTTTGAATTCTGGAACAGGGTCATGTTCCTTCTTCCCCTCAGGTGCAGCAGTTCCCATCTCGCTTCCCAGGGCAACATGGATTGCAGTCACAGTTTAATTGAATTAGCTGTTCCAAACCAGGGTTCAGTGAGTTCTCTGCCACAGTGTGATATTGTCCTAGCGCTAATAGTATATGGATTCCCTGGTATTCAAATTCCAGCAGCAATTGTAGTATTGGAGTTTGTGCTTCTGTGGGAAGTGTGTGTGTGTGTGTGAGAGAGAGAGAGAGAGAGAGAGAATGGGAGAATGGATTGTGTGTGAAAGGGGAGAAAGAGTAAATACGCCAGGTTCCTACTCCCAACCATTTTTGAACTGAGTAGCACACACTGAGTAGCACACACTGAAAAAAACTTTAGAAAGGTTGAGAAGTCAACTGGGTTGATTTTGCCCAAGAAGCCACATCAGCAGAGCACTAAATCATATTTCTAATGGGAGGTTAGCTACATAGCTCTGGGTTGTGCCATAACACCTACTGAACTGTGATTTACAACCTCATCTTTTTGTTGTTTCGTTTTGTTGTTTTAGATGTGTCAGTTCTGGAGATAAGTTGAGATGGCTTCCCCAAGATTCCTTAGGAGTGTATCAGCTGGCATTGTGAAAACCTGTGGGGACCTGTTGTGACCCTGGAGGGAATTTCAGTGCAGCTCTAGTCTCTCTTGTACTCCATTCTAAAAAAGCAATAATTGCCCAGAAGGTTTGCCCATCATCCATGACTTCCTCTTCCCCATATTGAAGTCCATTATGGTAGCCCTTTAGGCAATGTTGCGACCTCTAGCTATTCCACATAGCCAAGAGGTTTTGTATTTATAGATGCTGCCTGTCACATATACTTCAATGGGAGGAACTAAGCTCCAGGTGAAAAGGTATTTCATGATATGTGTATGGCAAACCCAATGAAATGGAGAAAAATGCACTTTGCAGGCAAGTTATTTCTGCTCATTAGTGAACCCATTAGTACTAGAGACTACTGCACTGAAGCACATGTATTACATGTTAAAAAATCAGGGGCCTTGAATCCACCCCATTCAAAAATATAATTGACTTTTGAAAAGAACATTTCATACTTGATATTATCATCTCGTAAAGTTGCCAACTTCATACACCAATAATCTAAAAACTTAAGGCGACAGCTAAGAAATCAAGCTTACAAATATATTTATTTTGTTTTAACAAAGATAAGGCTAGCCCCCTGTAAACTGTTAAGGGCTAATTGATACAAATACAGACTGTTATGTGTCAGTTCCCAAAATGACCAACATCCAACACGCTGTGAGAAAATAGAGGGAAGGGAGCGCCCAGGTACCCACAAAACAAATCCCTACAAAAACCTAGTAAAGTGTTATTTTGTAGCTGCATAACCAACGCCACCTCTGCTGTTGAGCTACAAACATCTCCAGTTGGTGTTCTAATGAAATGATTGGGAAGTGTGCCAATAATAACACTAATTATAAAAAAATAATACTATTAATAATTTATTTATTTATTTGCTGCCCATCTGACAGGGTTTTCCCAGCCACTCTGGGCAGCTTCCAACAAATCAAAACACAATACGACATCAAACATGAAAAACTTCCCTGAGCAGGGCTGCCTTCAGATGTCTTCTAAAAGTCATGACATCTGATGGAAGGGCATTCCACAGAAGGCCCTCAGCCTGGTTCCCTGTAACCTCACTTCTCACAGGGAATCGGCAGAAGGCCCTCAGAGCTAGATCAAGAGTGTTCAAGAGTGTGGAAAGTGCTCTTGTCCAATTTAGTTCATTTTATTGGGTTCCTAATTGATGGTACTCCTTGGGTACGCCTCTTTAATTTGAAGAATCTGGGAAAACATTTTCTTAATAAAGATTTTTTTAAAAGAGAGAGGCAAATCTTAAAGTTTGTTCTGGAAAAAAGTAGAAAATACCTAATGCATTTCAAATGGAAACCTTGATTATTTTTTTCCCCTCCTACAGATTGTTTCTCTCCGTCTCTCTCTCTCTGATTTCTATTTTGGGTGCTGCCCTCATTTTTACCAATAAATAGGCCAATGCAAGGTATGATGGCAGCCAATAAAGCATAAATGGAAGCTCGCCTCGGGTGGATTAACCTGTTTTTGCAGCCTGCCTGGGAATGCAAAATTGAAGGGTAGGGAAAGCATATGCTAGTTGTGGATCAGAAATTGATATGATTTACAACAGTAAACCACAGTTTACTCTGATCCAGAGTTCCAATATTTTATTTAGGTGGGAGTAAAACTGGAGTTATTTTGTTAACAAAACAACTTTGCTGGGCAAAACTCGGGGTTTGTTTCATTTTTTCAGTACTGTATAGAGGACTGAACAAGAAAGAAAAAAGCTCTACATGCAAAACAGAAAATTATATGCTATCAAGATAATAATAACAGTCACAATTGGCAAAACAAATTTGATAATAACTGCTTAAAAGCTTAGTCCCAAGATAGCTGCCTTGGGATATAACAATCACCAGCCACACTCCTCGAAAGCACATTTTCATTATTCTTTTTATCAGCCCACCTCATGTCCTTGAAAGAGTGATCGTGGCGGTGGTGACAACATTCTTGTGCTTAACACTCATTGGCTTTATGGAAAAGCTAAGCCACATGAATACTAGCTGCAACACCAATGTGAACAGGAAACATGATGTTATTTTGGCAGACACACCAGTATGAATGTTTGCCATCGAACACATCATTAGGCTGATTCTTGGGAAGTGTTGTATACACCCTTCGTGCTATGCTGCCCCACAAGTTTTCTATTTAGAATGAGCACTGCCCAAATGGAGATAGGCACCCCTCTATCCGATTGAAAAATCAATGAGGTTTAAGTGCATGGCTAACATGTTTTATCTGTGAACACCACAACCCACCATTACTACCCTATAGCTGTGACCTTCCAAGATTAGGCAAGTTGGAGAAGGGTCCTCATTAGCATTAGCTCGAGGGGGAGCATGGTGTGACTTCTGCACTATTTAAAGCTCCCAATATGGTCACTGGGTGATCACACCATTTCCAAGTCACTTTTGAAAAATGGGCATAAGCATCTCTGAATGGCACCTGCTAATAATCTCCCAACTTAAGTTGATCATGGTATCTACCATGGGAAATGGTCCTTTCTAGTCAATTCACCCCAGCATGTCGGGCTCCCCACCCCCTTCCCTTTGACACCATGAAAATCATGCAAGCAAGTTTACTATATACAACTCAACCTTGACTGTTCAGTTTTGTCAATTGACCTTGCACTGCAAAGTGATGAAGTCAACCCACAAACATTGCTAACTATCCAGCATGATGGATTAATTTCAAAAGTGGCACACCTGAACTTTTCGAAAAAAGAGAGAGAGGGAGGGAGAGGAGAAACTCTTATTTTATCCAAAGCATAACAACTTGTGTGTGTCTGTTTTTCGGTGAGATTATAGGACAGGGCAGTAGGGGGTGGGGAATTCATTCAAAAGACAATTTGCTATAGTAGTTGCCACATTGCATGTGAGGGAACACAAGCATCCCTTGATGAAAAGCTCAGTTCATAGCTCAGTGCTAGAGCATCTGCCTTGCACGTAGAAGATCAACTGGTTGAACTCCTGGCCTCTCCAGGTAGGACTGTCAAGCATCCCACCTGAAATCACTTCAAACAGTACTGAGATGGACTAATGCTCTCAGTACAAGGCAGCTTCCTAACATGAGCTTTCCTGAAAAACCATTCACCCACTGCTACTCACCTTTGCAGTGAACTGGGTACATTCTAAGTGACATTCTCTGTTCCCATGGGTCAATGGGGAGGACAAACTTGGCAGTCCCTTGTATGAACTCATACACCTCAAACTCCTTTTCAAGACACCCCAGAGTATCTCTGCTGATGAGCCAATACAATTAAGACTGAAGGAAGAATGTTTGAAAACCACTCATATGAACAATCAAAGCCAAGACACCCCCATTCCACACACACCATTATGTAGTGTGCCTGTAACATTTTTCCCCTAACCGTGACTGTTTTGCGTTTCAGACTTGAAAAATCAATAGGAGAAGAAAAGCAGAAAAATAATGTAACAACATTCATTTGCACATGAACTCCTCTGATCAGCTGTGGCTTGTCCAGGGAACTTGTTCATACTTGAAAGAAAGGAAGCAGTTCTTTAATCAGCCGTATAGGCCTCCTGTTGCAAAACGAAGAAAACACACTATTATTCATGCTTTACAAATGCATACATTCATTAGATTTTAAAAATAATTATTATTTGCAATTTACTCTCAAAGTTCAAGTTTCACATAGCAAATGCAAGAAGCTATGGTTTTGTGCCCTAATCAGTTTAAATAAACTGTAACACCGCAAAGGGCACTTTGCGACATTCTGAAGAAAGAAAGAAAAATCAACTGAAAAACGAAAGATTTCCTGTCTGGCACGCAAAGGGCAACTTCCACACACCCAAACATCTAATTGGGAATGTTGCTCTTATGTAGGTTTAGTTGGCTGGGGTTGTTGTTGTTGTTGATTTTGCATATGAAATCTTTCTGCAATCATTTTGCAAACTGCTTTTGAACTCCCAAGGTTTCAAAAGCAGTTGGCCATGGAGCCTGGGGAATTGCTGTTTAAGTAAAAGGTAAAGGAACCCCTGACCATTAGGTTCAGTCGTGACCGACTCTGGGGTTGCGCGCTCATCTCGCATTATTGGCCGAGGGAGCCGGCGTATAGCTTCCAGGTCATGTGGCCAGCATGACAAAGCCGCTTCTGGCAAACCAGAGCAGCACATGGAAACGGCGTTTACCTTCCCGCTGTAGCGGTTCCTATTTATCTACTTGCATTTTGACGTGCTTAAAGTCCCATTGGGTATGCGGAACTAGCTGGGCAGACTTTCAAGATCTGGACCTTGTTCTCAAGATTTAGGATTAATACGTCTTTTAACTTTTGGCACAAATTTTCTGTACTGGGATACATCCATGACAAGCAAGTCTTTGCTGTCAAAACCTGGGTCTCACTCCATATATCCTAATTTCCCCGCACTGCCACTACTTCTTGTCTACAGATGCCATTGGGAGGGCTCATGAGGCCTCCCTTGTTGGACCAAGAAGGCACCTACACATCGAAGGCCATCCCAGATTTCTGCCAATTGCTCACCTCAGCACCCCAGCCCAGGGTGCCACATCCTATAAAGTTTGGGAGCCACTGACGCAGATTACAACCCAGTTCATGATATCCAGCAATCTGAAAACAATGTCTCAGGACAATGTCTTGAGGGAAGGGCCGTGGTAGCAGAGCAGCAGAGCTTTACGTGTAAATAGTCCAACATTCAATCCCCAGGTAGGGCTGGGAAAGATTCCTGCTTGAAACCCTGGAGAGTGGCTGCCGGTCAACGTAGATACTACCAAGCTAGATGGACCATTGGTCTGACCTGGCATAAAGCAGCTTCCTATTTTGATCCAAAAGGGCTGCCCAGGAAGAAATGTTGCATATGGGCTGTTGCCCACACCTGGGAAACCCTAGGGTTGACATATGTCCAGAATTTCCCAGACATATCCAGAATACTGTAGTAGGAAGCAGTGTCCAAGTGGAAATCAGCAAAATGTCTGTGGAAATCTGGACATATGGCAACCCATGTTGGCAGTGTCGTTTTTGCCAATTTTTCATTTTTCGCTCAACAACTTTGGCAAACCAAAACCAACACAACAACTTCTGTGTCTGGATTTTCACTTTTTGAAATATGGCAACCCTAGGACAGTGTTTCTCAACCTTTTTTGGGCCACGGCACACTTGTTCCGTCAAAAAGATCACGCGGCACACCACCATTAAAAGACGGGGCAAATCCAGGGGGTTGGGAATGGGTGGGGGACTGAGGAATAGGGAGGATGAGGTTGGTGTACTTGCTGAGAGAGCCCTCGAGCACCGCCTCCGTCGTCCTGCCTGCCGCCAGCCCCCCGCTCCCTCCTGGGCTGGCCGCGGCTGAGCTGGGGCTGCTGCTGCTGCCGCCGCCACCGCCTCCCTCCGGCCTCCCCGCTGGTGTAGCCGCCGCCGCTGCTCCTTGGCGACCCGAGAGCCCTCACTGGCTGGCGGAGGAGGACGGCGAGGAGCCCGCCGAGGTGGGGCGGCTGCTGCTGCGGCTGCTGCTGTTACTGCCGCCGCTGGACGGGGCTGCTGCTGCTCCAGAGTCCCCGTCGCCCTGTGCCGCTGCTTTCTCCATTGAGCGCGCGGGGAGAGCGCGAGGAGGCGGCCTCGGCCATGAAGCGCTGCCTCGCTCAGGGAGCGAGCGCGAGGAGATGACGGAGGAACACCCTTCGCGCCCTCCAGACTGACCCGGCCGGCTTCCTTTCCGGCGGGTCAGCGCTGCCTATTGGCAGCCGCAAATCGCCCTTCTCGTTGCCTCACGTTGCGGCACAGCAGCCACCGTCTCGCGGCACAGTAGTGTGCCGCGGAACAGTGGTTGAGAAACGCTGCCCTAGGATATCCCTCACAAAAGGTAACTGTGGGGAACCCACTATGCCCATCCAGTAAGGACACTATTATCACTAATTGAAACCCAGTTAGTTTTGCTATGGCCTGATAAATATTGGCGTATGGTAACAGAGGTGTTTAACTGGTAGTACCAGTGTTGTGGAATGCCCTCCCTGCTGAAATGCGAAAGGCCCCATGGCATTCTACTGGGTCCTGAAGACACATTTGTTTAGGCAAGCACGCCCGCAACTTGAACTTGACATCTTATTGCTTTAAATGCCTTTTAAATGTCATACTTTTAAACTAGCTTGCTTTATTTACATTTTAATTACAGGAGTATGAATGTTTCAGTGGAATTGTTTTATTGTGCATTTTAATTATGTGTGGCAGTGGGAAAAGAGGTGTCGGAACTCACCACGAGTGCCTCCCTTGTTCTCTTAGAGTGGCAATGGCAGCCATCTGAGAGGTGCCGGAACTGAGTTCCAGTGAGTTCCGGATGAAAAAAAGCCCTGGATTTTATATGGATTTTATAGTTGTAAACTGCTTAGAAGCCATTTTGGTACAAAAGCAGTATATTACTTAATTAAATTAATTGTGTGTTTTTTCCTGAGAATTAATAATGCTCAGAAGAACAGTCGCTGGAGTTGTACATCTTTCTTAAAAGTGACTTCCAGAACAAACATTCCCCTAAGGATAACTTACCTGCTTCCACATTTCTCCAGTTTTTTCAATTACAATTGTCTGCGATTCCTTTACAGGTGATGTGACATTGTAGTCATCAGACAACAGGCCAAGGATGGGATACTGATTCCTGTACCTGGAATTTCAAAAGGATCTATCAGCATTGCTATTTAGATACCACATAAAGTGTGCAAAACATTCTGGCATCAGATCCGCACGATACAAAGTATTTAGAGACCAGTAGATTTTATTAAAGGTGCTGAGGGCTGTTAGGAGACCCACTCTCCCAATCAGTTCAGAGCTATAATTCTAAGAGTTCTCTGAAAGGAGGAATGGATTTGTAGCTCTTCTGTTCTGTAAGGTCAGGAATGGGAAATCTTTTTGGCTCCACGGGCCAGATCCTTAGCAGATTTATATTATATTTCTCAAATGGACAGAGTCATCCCAGTACGTTTCCAAGCACAATTCAAAGTGTTGGTGCTGTCCTTTAAAGCCCTAAACAGCCTTGGCCCCAGTTTACCTGGAGGAGCGTCTCCACCCCCACCGTTGAGCCCAAACACTGAGATCCAGCGCTGAGGGCCTTCTGGCGGTTCCCTCCCTGCGAGAAGTGAGGTTACAGGGAACCAGGCAGAGGGCCTTCTTGGTAATGGCACCCGCCCTGTGGAACGCCCTCCCGCCCTGTGGAACACCCATCAGATGTCAAGGAAATAAACTATCCGTCTTTTAGAAGACATCTGAAGGCAGCCCTGTTTTAGGGGAATTTTTAATGTTTGATGTTTTATCGCATCATCATTATTATTATTATTATTATTATTATTATTATTATTATTATTTCTGTTGGAAGCAGCCCAGAGTGTCTGGGGAAATTCAGCCAGATGGGCAGGGTATAAATAATAAATTATTATTACGCCTTCCAGTGACATGAGACCATTATGACATCACATAACTGACAGGTAGGATGTTCTGCCCACCTGCCAAAATTCCTTGCATGGGCTTCCCAAGAGTTTGACAATAAGCTGATAAGTGCCAACTCTATGTGTGACATCAGGTTTTGGGCGGGTGAGTGTGATTTCTCCAAAACACCCTGGAGAGTCAAATGGAGAACCAAATGGGTTCAAGGTTCCCCACCCCTGCTGTAAAGCATTGCACACACCTGCAGCTCAAGAGAGACAGTCAGAAAGAAAAAGAGTTGCATGCAGTGCCCTTACTTTTTAGTGATGATAGTCTTTGTTACTCCTTGGGATGTATTGTTTGCTAGTTTTTCTTGCTTCAATCTGAAGATTTCCTAAGAGAGAGATATATATATTTAATATTTTTTTAAAGGCTGTTTCACTCAAAATCTTTGTCAAGGCATTAACACAGTGATTTTCACAAGTAAAATCCAATTCTTTGAAAGGTAGAGGCTTGTCATGACTAAAGAACACTTCATATTGAGATATTGGTCAAGAGGTTGCTGAACTATGGTTAATTAGCCAGGAAATATTGAATGGAAGAAGAGGAAGGAAGGAATGCCATAAAGATGGAGGTTGGAGGAACAAGACCTATGTATTTCTCGGCTTAGTAGGCTGATACACACACACACACACATGCCTGAAACAGGCCAAACTAAGGCACCTTGGGAACACCAGAGGTTGCATTGAGATGCATGTATAATATAATTCAATAGGTATTCCATTTATATTTTGGGCCATGGTCTTATATTGTATACTCCATATTATGCAGTGGGTGATTTTTACAATAATATGTTTTCAGGGTTCACAGAAATTAAAGCAATAAGAGGTTAATAGCTGCCACCCATTTGTTGAACAAGTACAAAATGAGTTTGAATCCTGGAGATCTCACTATGTGTTTGGGAAACTGCTGCATTGTTTACATAGTGGTATTCTGTTTGCTATCACTTAGTGGGCTTTGCTTGTATCATTCAACACATTTATATCAACAACATTCTTAGCTGGGCTCCTTTGACCAAGCCAGAGCATTGGCCCATCTGCCTCAGCATTATTATGAGTTTGGGGTGTTAAGTTGGGTGCCAGACCCCACACTAATCAATACTGACTAGCAATGGTTCTTCAAGGTTTCAGATAGGTAACACAGATGCTCTATCACTGAGCCAAGGCTGGATACGAGTGTTTACAGTATGCTTGTTGTTGTTGTTGTTGTTGTTGTTGTTGTTGTTGTTGTTGTTGTTTAGTCGTGTCCAACTCTTCGTGACCCCATGGACCAGAGCACGCCAGGCTCTTCCATTGCCTCCCGCAGCTTGGTCAAACTCATGTTCGTAGCTTCAAGAACACTGTCCAACCATCTCATCCTCTGTCGTCCCCTTCTCTTTGTGCCCTCAATCTTTCCCAACATCAGGGTCTTTTCCAGGGAGTCTTCTCTTCTCATGAGGTGGCCAAAGTATTGGAGACTCACCTTCAGGATCTGTCCTTCCAGTGAGCACTCAGGGCTGATTTCCTTAAGAATAGATAGGTCTGATCTTCTTGCAGTCCATGGGACTCTCAAGAGTCTCCTCCAGCACCATAATTCAAAAGTATCAATTCTTGATCAGCCTTCTTTATGGTCCAGCTCTCACTTCCATACATCACTACTGGTATGCTTACTAAATGCCAAATTATCTCACAAGGAAGGAGAAGAAGGCAGACTGGAGCAATGGGAAACTCTTGAGACTTCTGTTCTGTACTGGTGTGCCTGTCAACCTCCATGCAGACGTACAAACCTTGTGTTGCTGAGCATGTAGACAAATAAAAGGCTGGAAAGTCAAAATACTGAACAGTTATCATGAAAGCACTCCAAATCATGCTACACGGGCCATTCCTTGATTTATCTGCTTGCATTAAGGAATCAAGAGAGCAGCAGGAAAACCCTCTCTTTGGGGAAGGGTCATAGCTCCATGGTAGAGCATCTGCCTTGGAAACAGAAGTTCCCAAGTTCAATCCCTGGCATCTCCAGGTAGGACTGGGAGAGACCCCTCCCTGAAACCTAGGTGTACCACAGCCAAGCAACAGACTAATGGTCTGACTCAGTAGAAGGCAGCTTCCTGGATAGCTCAGTCGGTACTGCATGAGACTCTTAATCTCAGCATTGTGGGTTCAAGCCCCACATTGGGCATTGCAGGGGGTTGGACTAGAGGATCCTTGTGGCCCCTTCCAACTCTCCATTTCTATGATTCTATGTTCCTAAAACATAGCTTATGGCTAATTAAACAACCTATGGTCTTTTGAACTGGGGAGGGTTTTTTGTTTTGGTCTGTTACCATGTTCTGTATTTTTGTGTTTTTAGCTTGTGAGAACCACCCTGTGAGCCTTGAATGAAGGTTGGTAAAGAAATTTAATAATAATAAAAATAAAAGTGGGGGAGACTGCCTGGGCAGTTCCACAGTCTGTTGCACCACAGTCTGCAAAGCAGCGCTACTTACATCTTCCAGCTGCTTCAATGTGGCATCTCTCTCTTCCAGCCTTAAAGTCAGGTCTTGCAGTCTAATCTGGAGGTCAGTGTCATTCCCCTGCTTCCTTGAAAAATCCCGCTGGAATTCACATAATTTGGACTAGAAAACAAGAGCAGCAGGACACATGTTGAGTCTCAAAAAGGTAACTCAGATACATCCTTTTTTTGTTTTAAGAAAACAATTAAAAAAAAAAAGCAAGCGATAAAAAGTCAAGGAATAGAACTGGAGAATATGGGAAAGCCATATTTCCAGAGCGAATGTAGCTAGAGCCAGGGAGTCTCCACTTTGAATCTCACCTCCTCTGCAGTGTGGTTACAATAATACAAACCCCCTTTCATAAAGGGTTGTTGTTGCAAAAGCAAGCAAAACTACTAACTTAAATTTTATTTTTTAACACTGGGAATCTTTATTCTGTTGCTTATTAAAATAATGGTACCCCACCTTTTTTTTTTATTAAAAAAAAGTATTTTCATTGAAACTTTCAGCATAGGATACAATAAAAAACAAATTAATCCAAATAAAAATACCTCACCTTTTGGACCCGAAGACACCCACCCAGAGGCTTACAATCCTCAGAATAAAAACAAATATTAATAAGATGCTACAGCCAGTATTCATAGCTAGTAACAAGAATTTTCACACACCCAGTGACATCGGGAGATTTGTGGTTCAGCTGTCCTTCTGGGTATTCTTATGTGCAATAGTAGTTGTGTGTTTAAAACTGACTGGGGCTGTGCCTATGGAGGGGGTCGACCCACTTCGTTCATTGCACCCCCCTGGTTAAAATCCCTCTTCCTTGAAGCTGCTATTTGTTCCATGGAGCAGGTAACAGCTTTGGGTGGAGGGCAATTTAAAAGGCAAAAATGATACCAAAGGACAGGGCTAAACAACACTGCCAGTGCCCATTATTCTTACTATTAAAAGGTTAATAGCACCCCAGTGGCTGCCATTTACCTTTTTAATAGTAGGGATAATTTTAGAAAGCTGGCAGTTCAATCACTGATTTCCCGATGCCACATCCACTGTGGCCCTGAGCTGCACAAACACAGAGGTGTGCTCGAAGAGGTTCGATGTGGACTTTCTCCCCCTGTGGTTTCCCACAAGGAAAGCTGACATACCCTGAGGTTGCGGATCTCCCTGTCCTTATCCTCTCTAAGCTGGTTGATCATCTCCACATAGCGGCTGGATAGTTCGTCAACGGTGGTCTGGCCTGGAGTGTTAGAGGAAGCCTGTGCAAGAGCAAAATGCTTAATTTAGTTTGACTTTTGCAAATGGCACAGGTGATAAAAAGCAGGGTCACTTTCACCGACATGGAAATAGCTCTGTCACAAAACTGATGTTCAAATAAATTTCCCTCATCTCCCGCTCTCGCATCTCTGGAACCAGTTGACACCCAAGGAAGCTGAACGTTGGAAGAGTCAGGACCTATAAAAGAAAATACTTCTTCCCATGGCGCATAGTTGAACTCACTGAGTCCACTCCCAACGAAGGTGGTCATGGTCACAAGCTTGGAAGGTGTTAGAAGACTGGACAAATTCATGGAGGATAAAGGCTATCCCTGGCAGTGGCTATCAATCAAGACGGCTGCCTCCACAGGCGGAGGAAGTGATGCTTTTGAATACCAGTTGCTGGAAACCACACAAGGGGAGAGGGCTCTTGGGCTCGGGTCCTGCTTGTGGGTTTCCCGCATGCAACTGATTGGCCAATGTGAGAACAGGATACTGGACTAGTTGGGCCATTGGCTTGATCCAGAAGGCTCTTCTTACCTTCTTTTATTGCTACATACAGCCTAGAACTGCCTGCCAACCAGCAGCAGTTTGCCAAGGGTTCTCCAAGATAGATTTTACTTGTTTTCAAACCACACCACATTCCTCTTTTTTAATTAACTGGAGGCACCAGAAGCTGCTGTGGCTAGAAGCAGGAACCACTAGACCTGGGCACTGTTGAGAAGAGGATGCTGGACCAGAAGGACCATTAGCCTGATCCAGCAGCCAGATTCTTCTTATGTTCTTATGCAAAGGATGGTGTAATTCTCATCACCAGAAGGACAATAAAAGGCTTCTCTGCATATACTGCCTATCTTGCTGGTTTGACCAGAAAACAGCAAGTATTCACTGACTTATGGCTCATGGTTGTAGCATAGTCCTTAGACCACAGGGGGGCAACCTGAAGCTTCTCATCTGCATGCAGCTCTCAAGCCCAGTTTCATGTGGGTGGCAACGAGGGAGAAAACGGGGTTGCAAAATGAGAAAGAGGGGAGAGCTCTCTTTGCGTGCTCTGCTTTGCATGCAGAAGATCTGAGATTTAACTTTCACCCCATTCAGATAAAGCTTGGGGGTGCCACTGTCTGAAACTCTGGAGCACTGCTGTCAGTCAGTGTGGGCAGCATTCTCCCCCCCCCCCGCAAAGTTTATTATCAGTATTTCATTTTATAATGTATATAAAACAGAGAACGATTACATCAACAGACAAAAATTAAAAGATGAAAAACAAAATTATGAAATAAGGCACACAGAATGAGTACTTTGCAAGTGAGTTAAAATCACAAAGTCCAAGTAAACACTGTCAACTTCATCAGATTGTCAAGTATAGCTCCAAATTTGAGTGCAGGGAATATTGAGCTGGACGGGCCTATGCTCAAGGCAACATTCTTCCGCTCCTAAAAATGGAGCAGCAGAAAGCGCATGAGAGAGCAAAAAGGGCGACCCACCCATTTTGGGCTCCAGCACCTACCAATATTGGCATTTGCCCCCCACCCCCCAAGTGCCAGCACTCAACCCTTGACCCTCATTCCTTCCAAGTGAATGAGGCCCTTGGCAAGGCAAAAAATAACAATAAAAGGTTCCATGTGCCTGGGTTAGATTACTGAACTAAGGCTGGAGAGGCCCAGTCACTCGTCATTAGGCCACATGTTAATGGAAACAAAGGCCTGCGTTTACCTGGAGTCTCAGATTCTGGATTTCTTGCTCCAAGGCTCGCTTGCTGTATTCCAGGTCTTTCATCCGGAACTCTCGGTCTCCGTCGTTGTGCCGGAGAGAGAGGAGCTGCTCTTCCAGCGAGCGGCACTTCAGAGTGTACTCCCTGAGGGCTTGCTGTGAACACACATGGCAGGAAGCAGGTAAGCTTAGGCAACCTGGGGCCAATTTACCACGGGGAATGCTGTACCTTGCATACCCCCTACCACCAAGATACTTTGATCCTCAGGGCAGGCACTCTTAACATTGCCACATGCTCCTGAGGCTCAACTCAGGTCCACTAAGATTTATTGTTTCAGTCCAATAAGCATGCAAACCTACCTGCTGTTGGCGATTATTCTCTCGCACTGACTCCAGAAGGGTTTCATACTCCTTTACTTGGGACTCTTTAAAAGCCAGGTCTTTCTCAAGCAGCACTTTGTCAGTTTCTAGTTTCTGTGAAAGCAAAATGCTCATTATGAAAATGCCTTTCTTTTTCTTTTTTGAAAATTCAGATGACAATTTTGAAAATTCAGATGGGCCTATGCTGATATGATGGTGGACGAGTAGGACCAAGAATTCTAATGGGGAAACTAACGTGCTTATTGCAAACCTGAAACTCCTCCTTACTGGGCCCAAAGCTAAAAAGCTCTCAGGTGATTTGAATGATAGCCAGGAAGTAATTCAAAAACACAGTTTGAAGGACAGCGGAATAGGGACACATACTACAGTTCTATCAGCAACTGCAACTCAGTCACATACTGGTCCAAGGGGACTGTATCCCAAAAAAGAGCTGGTAGGACTAGGAACCTTTTGGGGGGCAAGGGTTCTCTTTTGGTATGTATTTTATTTACTTATTTAGAACATCTGTACTCTGCACTTTGGCTGAAAAAGCTCCCAGAGTGGCTTATATGCAATCAATTAAAACAAGGCAGCCCTTGCCCACAAATCTAAAAGAAACAGCATTAAAGAAAAAAGGGAAGAGGAGGGAAGAGGAGAGAGAGGAAGCAAGCTCAAGTTCTCAGCGAAGGACTCGCTTCTGAGGGATTGCTACAGTGCATGCCTAAGGGTCACTCTCAGAGAGGACCATAAAGCACCCGTAGCCTTTTGTTTGATCACCCAGAAACGAGGATGACAAGTTCCTACAAAATGCTTGAGAAGAAATAGCTAACATGAAGTTTCATTTGGAAATGCTGAAGTCATTTGCCTCTGCCCCCCAATTGGACAAAGGAAAATTTGTGTTTATCAAGAACATGTTATGTGACGGTGGTCTTTTGAAATCAAGGAGGGTTTCAAAAGCAGGTAGTGTACAGCAGAAGGGTCTGCCATGCAAGCAGGGGCAGGGGTCAACAATTCTGGTGGTTGCACCCTAAGTAGATTTGGGAATCCCAGTCTTGTACTGTATATCAATTGATGAACTAATCAAATACATTTGGACACAGACTAACCAGGACAGTCACTCACCCCTAAATCATCCTGAAGATGAACAAGCTCTTCTCGAAGGTTGTTGAATGTAGCAAGGACAAGCCTCATTGACTTATCAGCTGTTACTCTCATCTAGGAAAGAAGGAGGGAGAAAGGAAACGTAAATTTCAGGGTCATTTCGGAGAAGCAAAATAATCTACTTACTCCAACTAAGTTCTACTCAGAATAAGCCCATTAAAATTAATATACCTAAGTTAGCAACGTCCACTATTTTCAATTGGTCTTCTCTGAGTAGAACTAACACTGGATACAACCCATTAATTCAAAGTAAAATAAGTTGAAGGTGCTCTGTAAAAACACACCCTTGCATCTGTTTGTCTGGGATGTAGCAAGTTTTATCCTCTTAGTAAGAGCTATACAAGGCAAGCCAATTTCAATGAGTTCTGCCAAAAAGAAGAAAAATTAAATAGCCCATTCAATATCATGGGGAAAGTTAAAAAGTCTACATCATTTTTAATACTGAATGAGAGGCATGACTTTTCATTTTTCAAAAATGGGATTCAGATTCAGAACCCAATCTATATCTGCCTCTGGAGTGCTTCAAAGCAAATCAGGGTGTTTTCCAAAGCACTGAATCAGGATCTGAACTGAATCTTATGGTTGTTGTAAGAGATGGGCAAATCTGTATCCAATGTACACATTTTTGCAGAGTGTTCTCCCCTTACAAAGTACATTATTGTATGTTACTTTCACTTATACATGCATGTCTATGCACACTTTACCCCAATATATGCATTTTTGTGCTTGGCACTTGGCTAGACAACTGTGTTGCAAAATTTGAAGAACTGCAAATTGGAAAGAATAGCTGTGTTTAGTCCTCATATTGTTTTGGGAACTGAATTGGAGTGAATTTCTCCCCCAGCCCTAGCTGGTGTACATCCCTAAAAATCAAAGTAGGTAAGATCTCCCCTTTGCTGATTTTTATTTTATTTACACTTTTGTTGCGAATTGGTTTGATTTATAGAATTTATATGGGCTTGTAATCCCAGCACACACACCCCTAAAGATATAGTGTTCTTCCTACCTATTCTACCTTTCTAGCCAATATCTGATTCCTGATTATAATTTTAAATTTGTCCAGACTTCGCTGTTGCTTGTTTAAAAATATATTCTGATTGTTGTATGCTTAGAAGTTAAAATAAAGAATACAAAATAAGACTAGGGAGAAACTTGGCATTTTCAAATCACGCATGTAAAGCATGGATCAGCATCCACAATGGAATCTGATGATTTGTTCAGACAAGTTGCTGCAAATGAGAAGGATGTTATTTTTTAAAAAAGTGTTTTCACAACACAAAGCCAGGCAAAAATTCCCTTTTAGTTTTTGCAGATTTCTTTCCATCTCACACCCACATACGGAATGCCCTACCTCCAGGAGATAACGGATTTGTTGCTTTGTTGATTCAGAAATCCCTTTAGGAATCAAACTCTCAACATCTTCTGTCTATTAATTTAGAAACAAGAGACAAAAAAGACAGAGAGTGTGTATTAGACCTGGTTCTTATCTATTGATAGCAGCAAAAAAATAAATAAATCATGGAACAAGCACAAAATATTATGAGCAACTGAAAGACGCAGAAAGCAGAATGGCAACAGACTCTTGTTGTCTATTAGAGTTAAATGCCAGGTGGGGCAGAACCACTATGCTAACTCTCTGGCAGGTTAGTCACTGTTGCTTGCTAGGAGGGAGAGAGGCAGGGCAGCACAGTGCAAGCACCCTGGCAGAGCCAATATAGTGTTCTTGCTGGTGCATCTGCATTAGCTGACCTCTCCACACCCTTGTACCTCCCAGTTGGCAACAGCAACCCACCAGCCATGACACTAGTGAAGCAGCTCCACCCAACACAATTAGCCTCTTCTGGTAAAAGGACTGTGAGGACTGGAAAGTGCAGTATCTCTGAGGCATCAAGGGACCTCATTAGGTTCACCCTCATTAGAGAACTTGCACCAGGCATGTAGTAAGGGAGGGGTGAAGGGGATGGGCCGCCCCTAGCTCCACTCTGGCAGGGGCAACGCCCCCGGCCCCTGGCCTGCCCCTCGCCTCTTCCGCCCGAGCAGGAAGAAGCAGAGCGTGCTACGGAGCGGGTTGCTGGGTGACAGCGGCAAACTGCAAGCAAGCGTCTCTGCGGCTTGCTCACGGTTTGCCGGCGCTGCCGGCAACCCGCTCCATAGTGCGCTCTGCTTCAGAGCGCGCCGGCCGAGCAGAGCAGCAGCGCCAACCAGATGGACTGTGCATGTGCAGACATGCACAGTCCATCCTGGCTCGCACGTTGTGTGCTGTGATGTCAAGACGCATGTGCACTGTGAAGCAACGCCCTGCCCCCAGGGGGTGCCGCCCCGGGCAGCCAAGCGGCACCGTTCGCCACTGGCTTGCACCTCAGTAATTAGTGAAGTGCACACTTAGGGATTGTGCTGAAAGGAGGAGCCCCTTGTGAAGAACTTCAGACAATGTAGCCTTTTTCTTCAACCAAGCAAAGAAGAAAAATGTCACAAGTTTTCAGCAACTGATGGACTTAAGCAATTAAAGTATTCATCAACTTTACTGCAGCCATCCTGTAAAATGTTTGGTTACAGGCCTAGCATGCAATGGAGGATACAGCCTGTATACTTTTGGCAAGCTCATTATCTACAACTTGCTAAGAGCATGGCGGCCACTAAATCTTTTGCACACTCAATCTGCTCAGCATGGAAAGAGTCACTTCAAATAGTTTTTGCCCATCATTTTGTTAAAATGGAATTATGATAGAAATATGTTATAGAATATATAATCCATCTATGGTTTCTTAATCATTTAAGGAAGCATTAGTTTGAACACCTAACCATGGTTCAACCATGAGAAACAGGTTTCCTTTCCATGGTTTGCGTTAAGAAACCATAGCTAAGGCACTTTCCCTACCTCTTCAGCCTTTGTGCTTGCAATTTGGCAAGCAGGAATTACAATTATGTGTCTCCACACCTCGGTCCACAGGCTAGGGCTTAATTCAAGCAATCAAAAACCCTGGTTTCACTTATACCAGGTGAAAGATAGCTAACTATGGTTAGGTTAATGTCTGCACAAGTTCAATATATTTGTTGTGAGATTCACTGGACTGCAGCCATGGACCACTGATGGAGGATACTAAAAATCTTTAGTACTTACTTGATTCAGAGAGTCGATTTCATATCTTCTGTTAAGAAAAACAGGACATCATTAGCACAGAGTATTTCCAAATGCACATAATTTTCATTAGCCAACTGTGTAAAGTTTTCAACATTTCTTTAAACTCCTCTTGAGTGATTCGGATAGAGGTAAGCTTTCATTCTACAATATAACCTTTTTGTTTCTATAGCTGCAAATGCAGACAGAAGCAGACAAAATGCATACATTTATAAACATGAAACACACACTATTCAAAATACACACACACACACACACACACACACACACACACACATGCACACAGTCCAACTGTTCATTAACTGTGCCTATTTGCAGAAAGGCTCCATAATGATTAACATGTATACAATCAAACACAATTTTCAAAACATGCTCCAATCATGAAATTTGGATTATGTGACTGGTTGCAGAACTGGGGAGACTCATTTTCAAATTCAGAATTCGTGACCTCCTGCTTTCTAAATTCATAGAGTTTCTTAAAAAAACAGGCAAGCAAATGGTTAACTACTTGCAAGCAGAATGGAGTTGCAGAATGCAGCTGAACTGACCATCCCTCCTTCCATCTATAAAATGTTGACTAACATTCCTAAGATAGGGGTAGGCACAAAGTTACCTTCCGCCTAGCTTCTCGACATGCTGGAATAAACAGCTATAGAGTTCGTTGCTCTTGCGGTGCAGTTCTGCCAGGAGCTCGCCAAAGAACCGAGAGTCCAACTGATCATTTACTTCATAAACACATTTCACCTGGTAGGAGACAATAAAAGACAGCTTTTGGGTCTGCTTTGCCCATGAACGTGGGAAATGATTTGGGGCATTTGCCTTTAAAACAACAGCAACAACAACATCCCAATGTGATTAACAGAAAAATGTTAACAATTAAAACATACTTATAAACAATTTCAAATTCAGTACAGATACCCAGACTGCATAAGAATCTCCATTTAAAGAGTCTTGTTTGGAAAAGAAGTTATTCAATTAAGTGCCGGAAACACAATAGAAATGGCAGTCTGAAGCAGTACAGTGCATGCGACCACCACAGCCAATACAGAAAAATACAGGAAAATGTGTGTGAGCAAACTGGAAAGAGGAACTTTGCTAGAGATTAAAAGGACCCACATGCACTTTAAAATCATTATGACTAATTATTGCCTGCAACCATATGAGCCTGCCCTATTTTTAAAATCAGCATCCAAGGTTTGCTCTCTGGTCTGCTGGTGAAGCCCTAAGGATTGGTGTCAGGAATGGGGTCTTCTCAGTGGTGGCCCCACATTTCTGGAACACCTCCCCTGGGAAGTACATAAAGGCTCATCACACCTAAGAACTCTTCATGCATGCTGATTCCAGCTTGCATTTTATTAATGCCCTGTGTCTAATATTCTTTAGCTGCTGCTAGCTTAAAACTAATGGTTAAATATTTAATTTGTTGTATTCATGGGCTGTTTATATTTTTTATGTGTTTTATTTATTTTTTGTGTGCCTTGTCAGGGCAGTGTACCCTGGAAGGTGTGCTATAAAAAAAATTAAATCATAAAATAAAATACTACTTTCAGGGGATGAGAGCTCCAACTTTGTGGGGGAAGGGTGCAGAGAAGATGCAAAAGTAAAGAACTATAGCTAGAACCCCCAGGGGCTCATTGAAACAAGCCTAGTCAGTTAAAAACTTTGTGTGTGAGAGAGGAGACAAAACAGAAGAAAATGATTCATCCTTATTAGACTCCCTTTCTTCTCTTCCACCCCCTAAACACACCAGAATAAAAGCAGCAGTATAGGCTTAGGAAAGCCACCAGCTTCAATTCCAGCTGTTCCCACAATGTGCATTTGACCTCCTGGGGGGCCTAAGGCCTGTTGGAATATTCTGTATTTAATTCATGTTATTAGAATCCAGTCTTCTCCTCTCTGCCCGCAAGCATTCCACCTTAGTACGTTTGGTTTCATAATTCTGTGGCTAACAGCACTTTTCTGCTAAGGTACTTGCAAAATTGCCTGCGTTTTGCTGGAGGCAAATGAACACACATTTCAACTCTAGTTCCCAATACCATCAGCACAGAAGCTCAGAGCAAGAGTGGTCCTGTGCTACCCAGCTGCACAATTCTCATGTTGCAACCGTAAGCAAAATGGTTGAGAAAACGAGATCCAGCTTTTATTCTAGATGCTAATAGCAAGTGTGGAACTTCATGTAGCAAAAAACAAACAAAAACCCTCCACTATCCATGCAGAGGAGAGGAGGCTAATAGCAGGCTCAGAAGAATCCCAAGCAGTGTCAGAAACTCAGATACAGTACAAGGATAGCATCTGCCCTTGGGGGCAACTTCAAAAAATCTCCCATCTAGTATCTTGAAGGGTAAAATGATAAAACACGACAACAAAACTGCTCTTCCGTCATTGGGTATTGTTAGACAATATAGTCATGAAGTATAATTATCAGGCCCAGTGTTTTTTATTCTCATCTTTTATTCTCTATTTAAGAATAAACTATGCTTGCACAGGGTCCAAGGATAGCAAATAAAAAGCAGGCAAACCAACAATACACATCTTTATGTATTTCTCAGCAAAGACCACTATATCTAAAGACTAGGCCTAACCACTGTAAGCTTCATTGGGCTGGGATTTTCCATACAGCCACTTCTCAGAGCTTCCCACGCAAGTCTCCACTTGGTTATCATCAAGCCACGTTATCATCAAGCCACGTTGCAGCTTCAGAAGACTCAAGAAACAAGCAGAAACATTTGTGGGAACTAAAGAGACGCCATTCTTACCGGTTCGCAGGTCTGAAGGGTGACCTTCTTCACATTCCCACTTCCGAAATCATTGACACAGATGGGATTTATGTCATAGCAATTGCCCGTCTGGGTTTGCTGGGTTTGCTGGCACTGCTGGACCACTTGGACATGTTCCACTGGTTGGCTGACTTGGCACTGGTCAGACTGGAGGCCATATTGGTATTGCTTTTTCATTAAAAGAAACAGAATTCATTCAGAACTGAGGCATTGCACTCAAACCCTTCCCAGTCATAACTAGTGGTGGGCCAATGTTTCATAAAGTTCTCGTGAAGATTCGTCAACATTATAGTGTACATTTTTTGTCTAATATGCACTTTTTTGCAAAGCAATTTTCCCTAATACAATGCATATTTGTATATTTTGTATCTATGCATTTTGTATATATTTGTATGTATTATATGACGTTTACACTTACACACGCACATACACACACATTCTATATTCCACATTCCATTTTCTATATTCTATATTGAGTATGTATATTTGTGTTTGTATATATGCATTTATAGGCACTCTTTGCCCCAGTATTTGCATTTTTGCACCTTAGTACATTATTTGAAACATCACCACTAGTTATTTAAATGCTTCTGAGTAGCCAAATGTGCTTCATTTGATACAGAGGACACACCCACACTTCAAGTTTAAACAGGTTTGTAAGGAATCCAACATGAGAGCTTTTTTCCATTATCTTAAGCTTTTATCTCCATTATAGCTTCTTCAGATTACCTTTGAAAATTGGAGCATGGCACTGACAATGCTTTGCTAGAGAAGTCTTAGTTCTAGAGTTCCTTGATTGAGAGTCAAGACTCCTGAAGCATAATCCTGTGCACATTTACTCACACACTATGTACAAAGGGTCTTATGCTCAGGTAGAGCATGCATCAGATTGCATCCTTAAAACAAGTTTGAAAATGGCTTAGAACTTGTGGTGTTGACAAGTCCTTAGAGGAAATGCCTTCCTCCACAGGGTGTTGGGTCTCCAGGGCTAGATCTCCATCCTCATTTTCCCCTTGGAACACCATGTACCTGCCTGACCCGAGTTTTGCAGACTCAGCTAAGGAGGAGCTCTATGGGGCCTTCAAGGTGATGCAGCTGCATACTTGCTCAAGCAACCTGGAACGCAAATCACTTTGCAGGCATCGTAATGTAAATCTTTAAGATGTGGAGTCAGATTGGCTGAGCTAGGGGGAAGGGTTGGAAAATGTCCATCACTGTCATCACGGTCTTTGATGTCTGTCTTCAGGTTGCCTCTGTTGCAAAAACACTAGTTGAGACCACATTTTATTGCTCTCTTGCTTCTGGCTTTTACCCAGTTTTGGTGCTGCAACCAAATACATGTCAGCTCCTGGTCAACATGCAGACTCTGAAGATTCTGATGTGGTCATCTCAGATTGCAAACATTTTCTCTGCGCTGCAGTATGTGTAATTAAACATTTGGTGCTGTCAAGCTAGGAATTCAAGACCCTACTACTAGTTCAAAAGCTGGTGATTAGTTCTTACTGGCTGTATCTTCTTGGCCAGTTTTGTTATAAAATAGCTGCCAAGTTATCCCTTTTTTAAAGGGATTTTCCCTTATGCTGAATAGGCTTCCTCGTGAGAAAAGGGGAAACTTGGCAGCTATGGTTTTAATGCAGCCTTTGCCAACCTGGTGTTCTCCAAATATTTTGTACTACAACTCCAATCAGTCTCAGCCAGCATGGATGTACTGGCTGGGGATGATGATAATTCTTATCCAAAACATCTGGAGTGCACCAGGTTGATGAAAGCTATTTTAGTGCCCTAGCTCTGACCAGTTGCTGCTTCCTTGGCTACTGGAACTATTAAGCAAGGCTGCTAAGAAATCCAAGCTCCTTTTCAAGTGCTGAGACTACTGGTTTAGGTCTCTAGGTTGGTTTCTGTGCCTGAGTCTACATCCCAACTTGCTCCTTCAAACTTTGCCTACCTAATTACCTACCTACCTGACCTGAGATTTTGCAGCTAGCTGAAAATGGATTGCCTTTGGGGACTGCCTAGGATATATGTATTGCTTTTGTAGGGTGACTGATATTTCTGTCAAGGTTAGAATGGTCCATCTACACTTCCCTTCTCAACCTGCATACATGGAAATAGATAAGATATTCAAAATACACCTCCAACTTCCCTTCCCAACTTGCATACATGGAAATAGATAGGTATTCAAAATACACCTCCAGTACCCTTTTCCCCACAAGGAAACAAACACCGAAAAAGTATTTCTCTGGAACATTATACTCCTGGGGGAAATGGGGATTTCAAAAACAATACTATCCATTCAGTCTTTTAAAAAGGTTTCCATTCATCTGTCGCAGGGACAGTGTTCATTGCAAAGGCAGGACTGAAAAGCCTGAAAAGAAACAGGTGCTTCTTTGTGTCCAGAAGATCAAACAATAGTGAAAGGGGAGTGGGTAGCAGATCTATTTAGGGATTCAGACAACTTAAACTTAGCTCTGTTCTTATTGGCTCCTGACAGCAAACCTTAGATCTGAGAAAACTACTTTTAAATATTATGAGGTTGGGGTTTTATTGGTGAAGATTCCTCTTAAAAGCTAGGAACTCTTACCTGTTCTGGATTTAGCAGTTCATATTTTCTTATTGTCTTTTCATATATCACCTTATTTCCATCTCTCAGAAGTGGAGACAGGGGCTCCTGCAAATATAAAACAACCGTTACACATTTCATAAAAGCACTTGTGTGATTCAAAGCAGCAGCAGCAACTAAGAAATAAAAGGGGCTGTCTCTATTTGAGTTCCAGACGGAGATGTTAAATTGGAATACAGCGATATTGACCAGAACATTTTCCTCTCAGGACCGTTTCCTGTCACTGGGGTTTGTTTGTTTTTCTGTGGGAGTGGGGGAATTCATTAAAGAAATGCATTGTTTCATAAAATTAACTGGTAACATAATGAATAGATACAACAACAGTTAAATTGGGCGATTAGAGGGAAAACAAAAAGCAATGGCAGTCAAATCTAAAATCAAAGTTGTAATTAACTTTTTTCTCATGAGCCTATCCCTAGGGAGCACATATATTTATGTACACAGCTCTCTAGGCAGGCAAAAAATAATAATGCATAAAGGAATTTTTAGCAGCTTCAGCTTTCTTAAAAAGCAAAATAACAGAAAGTGAGTTGCCATGACTTAAAACCAGGTCCAAGGCCACATTCCCCCATGGGCAGTCTTTTGGGGGCCACCTTCTAGCAGTGGGAAGCACCAGAGCGGAAAGTAGGTAGAACGATGGATATGACTCTTCTCTTTAGATTACATTTCTCCCACACAAGAGCCAGGAAGTTCTTTATGCACACAATGCCTCTTTCTACTCTCCATCCTCTGTTCAGGCAGGCAAGAGGCATTGGTGGTGAGGGGTGTGGCCTCAGGAGAGTACTGAGAGTGGGTTATGGGCTAAGGCCTGAGGATCGCCTCCTCAATTTAAATCACTCCATTGGGGGGGGGGGAGAGAGAGAGAAGCAAGATCCACTTCATTGGTTCTGCTGTTAGCATTTGAACTAGCAGGGACGCGGGTGGCGCTGTGGTCTAAACCACTGAGCCTAGGGCTTGCTGATCAGAAGGTTGGTGGTTTGAATCCCCGTGACGGGGTGAGCTCCTGTTGTTCAGTCCCAGATCCTGCCAACCTAGCAGTTTGAAAGCACGTCAAAGTGAAGTAGATAAATAGGTACCACTACAGTGGGAAGGTAAACGGCGTTTCCGTGCGCTGCTCTGGTTCGCCAGAAGCGTCTTTGTCATGCTGGCCACATGACCTGGAAACTGTATGCTGGCTCCCTCGGCCAATAACACGAGATGAGCGCCGCAACCCCAGAGTTGGTCAAAACTGGACCTAATGGTCGGGGTCCCTTTACCTTTACCTCCCTTAACTGCCACCTAGTAGTATCCATTCAATCAGGCTGAAGTGAAGGGAGAGGTGGGAAACAGGGTCCACACCCTCAGTTCACATGAGGGCTCAGCTTCATTTGAAACCCCCTCAACTGTCATCAAGCTGCAGCTATACCATCAGGCTGCAGAAGAAAGAGTCAAGAAAATGATACCAGGCCTTCCTCTCTCTGAACAGCTTATTTTCAAGCTGGTCATCATAAGAACTCGATAACTTTATGCACTGATGCCTGAGTTTCCTTCTTTTGATTTCTCCTCATCTTAATTTCCTTTCCTGTTGTGACTGAAAATTTGAGGACTGTTTTGTTTGCTATTGATTTCCCCAGGAGCTTTAGTGGCTAAGGATCAGGGTAGAAAGCTTTATATAATTTTTAAAAATAAAATAAAAAATGTTTACAAGTTATTTCAATGAAATAACTTCCAAGTAAAGCCTGGGTTTCTTTGCACTGATTTTTAAGGCTGCAATCCTAACTATGTCTATTCAGAAGTAAGTCCCATTGAATTGAATGGGGTTTACCACAGGAAACTGGAGTTGGGACTGTAGGCTTACCGGTAGATGGCAACACTAGACATACTTTCCTGAGAAGAAGACCTTCGGGACACAATGGAATTTATTTCCGAGTAAACATGCATAGGAGTGTTTTGCAAAGTGTGTCTTGTTTATTACTTTTTAATCAACCTTTTCAGTTCAGCCCCTTTTGACTATTTGAAAAATGTATATAGCACATAAAGGTTAATGTGTCGTGGTTGCTTTCTTTTATTTTTTTCATTTTGTTCTACAAATAAATATGACATGATAAATGAGATCTCAGATTAATTCAAGGCAGTGACAAATTTTCAGGTTTCAGATTGTTTTGAGGGAATCCGAAATCCCTCTGCTAGTGAGCTTGAATTCGCTGCTACTGGAACAAAAGGGAAAAGGGAAAAGCTGAAAGGGAAAGGGAATATAAGTTTGAATGAACCTGTCTGAGGGTTTGCAAACAATGACTCTGCCCTGTAATAAGAGTATTAAATCTTGCAAAAGTATATCAAACCTTGTCAAACCCCAATAACAGCTTGTACCCAGCTTTTGGGGAATATTAACCATTATGAAAGCAAAGCTTTCTTACCTGGCCAGGATTCTCCAATATAACCCTCCGGACACTGCCTTGGGAATAAGGAGACAATTTCAAGGACGGAGATTGGACTTCCTGTAGGGAAGAGAGAGGGTAAACATTTAATATGGCTGTGCAGTAAAAGAGAACTGTTCTAAGGGGAGTGGAATCCTCAATGCCTTTCCTTGATACCAAGCAAGCAGATTACCCTTTAGCAGTTGGTCAACAGCACAACCCTAGGCATATCCATTTAGACCAGTGCTTTCCAAACTTTGGTGACACACTTTTTAGACAGGCATCATTTCATGACACAGTAATTCAGTTTTATTAGCAAACTGGAGGTTAAACTAACCCCTTTCCGGCCCCAGGAGGAGCGTGGGGAGCATTCACACGATACACTTACACACCGCAGCCAACATACAGTTTGGAAAGCTCTGATTTAGACACTAAGCCCCACTGAGTTCAGTGCAGCTTTCTCCCAGTGGGATAGGGGGAGTAGAAAATGTGGTGCCTTACAAATATTGTTAGACCCCCCCCCCAACCCCCATCAGCTCCAGTCAGCATGAGAAGTAGGTTCTGCATGATTTGTGTAAATGCATGGCAGAATTGGGGCATGTGGTGTGTAACTGTTAATGGATGGAATGTTGCATTTTGTGAGTCAGGATGTGCCTTATCAAAAGAAAGGCAGCGGAAGGAAAGGGCCCTTGATTCTAAAGTTGTTTTCAAAATGTGCTGCTATAATTTTGCTTTGCTTTTCAAGAGGGCATTGTTTTATTACTTTGTTATCATTTAATATTGTACTGCATTGTATTTATATTGTAGTTTCTCAATGTCTTTGTATATACAATACAAACAAACGTACAGTATTGCGTTGGTCATTTTGTAAACTGCTTAAGACTGTCTTAAAAATTAAGTGGTATATAAATATATGAACTAAATAACAAAAGCATATTGATGGCACCATGTTGGGTACTCCTGGTTAGGGATTGAAGGTGCTGTCAATTTTGTTCCTCTGTTTCTCATTGTTCCACTATTAAACTCAGTTCTTCATCTTTCTACAGCAATTTGCATTTTTTTAAAAAAAAATCTCCTGAAAATTCATTAGCATTTTAGTGCAAACATCTTGTAATAAACAATTTTATGTGTAATTGGAGAATTTTTGCAAGCTTTTTTTGCTAATATAATGCATTTTGTCATGCTATTTTCGCTAATATATTTATTAAGCACACTTTCCCCTAAAATATCCCTTTTGTAAAAATTGCTTAGTTGGAAGAACTGCATCACAAAATTCGGGTATGTGCAGATTTCCAAGGATGGATATACTTCGGCTCTCATATTGTTTGGGAATGTGTGGATTTGACACATTCACCCTTACTTCTGTTAGACAGGATTGCTGTTTAAGGGCTGTTGTAAAAGGCTGTTGTAAAAAGAGCATTACCCTGCAATACATTTCTTGCCTATGTACAGAAATCAGTTTGCAAATTCAGTGATGAAAAGAAGTTGACACAACCAGAAAGTAGGAGCTGCATTCCTTATGCAAACTTGATAAACTTATTGAGGGCAGCTTTAAGGCCCCTCCAAGCTAGTATTTTATTGTGGGTATATTCTGCAACACACATGTTGACAATCCTGGATTTCAACTCTTGGAACCCCTTCCAACTCTGATTTTGTGTTCTTGATGCAATAATAGTGCAATAGTGGTGGATTCCCCCCCCCATTTTTATTTGTTCTGTGATGCTTCTCCATTGCTTGACGTTGGCTGGATGATCATGCCCCCCAAATTAAATTTGATATTCTTTATGCTGCCATGACTCATTCCAACCTTCAAACTATTGTTTAAAAGCAAGGATCTTGTTTGTTGCATATAGATTTTGCAAGAAGGCATGGTCTCTTATTAGATAACAGCCATTTCAAAGTAGGTCAACTGATCTCACGCGCAGAATTAGTGCATCTCTCTCAAGCACACACCACACACACACACACATACACACACACACACACACACAGTGAGAAGAGCCTGGAGCAACTTTTCAAGCTGCCTCCTATAACAGATGAGTCAGAACAATAATTCGCTGCAGAAAAGGATCTTAACTAAATGCCAATTATTATAAATTAGAAAATCTCAAAAGTAGGAGTGTTGCTGACTTGCCACAGAGGTACAAAGATGCCTCCCCCTCCCCCCCTCTCTCTCTGCTTCCCACAGTTCTTCCAGTTATGATGATAAAAGTTTGCATTAAGTGAAGTAACCTAAAGTTGGGTACAGGAACTTTGTTGACAATGCTGGTCAAGGAAGCCACCATGCTCAATGGTAGCACACAAGCTTGTAGTGCAGGGGGGTCAAAGGTTCAGTCCTTGGCTTCTCCCGTTCAAAGGACCAAGTCACAGGAGATGTGAAAGACCTCTGCTCAGGACCGTTGATCTACAGAGTTCCAAGCCAGGGTTCTCTCCCATCCCCACCTGGAGACCCCCGGGAATGAACCCGTAAACTCCTGCCTGCAAAGTAGATACTCCACGACTAAGTTATGCCCCTTCACCTTTTCCCATCTCTCTATTCATTGCCCAGTATCTAAAACCTAAATTATCAGGACAGAGGCCTGTCTTTTGCTTAAGACTCTTCCAAGAAACACTATGTTGTTTAAATGATATACAGGTAACTTGCACCTTGTGCAGGCGTTACTTTCCAGGGATGACGCCTATATCCTAAAGTGTGTATACTCAAACCACCCCTTTTGAACCACCCCAGTGTGAGCAATTTTAATGCAAGACAGAGAGCTTTGCCTTCTCGGCTCTTGGAGGTTCTAGTGTGAGATCTTGCGGGACCATCTAAGATCTCATGAGAGCCTCCCAGAGCCTGGTAAGCAAACTACGTAAAGTTGAAATTGCACATGTTAAACATGTGTAAGCTGCAGGTTATCTGTAATTGCAATTGCTTTAACCGTTATAAATTACAAGATATATGTTCCAGTGGTTACATATCGGGGACAGACAGGTGGCAACAAAGAATGGACCAAAACCTGACTTTGACCAGCTGCCTTCCACTTCTACCAATGCTCCTTAAGGGGCTTCAGAAGGGGTGGGGACCTGTGCCCCCCCCCGAGGCTGCTAAATTCCAGCGGCCACCAGCCCCAACCATGAGGGTCAGTGGTCTGAGAAGATGCAGTCCACCCCTCCAGATGTTGTTTGACTGCAACTCCCAACTGCCCCAGTTGGGATAGTCAGTGGCCAGGGATGATTGGTGTTGGTAGTGCATCAACATCTGGAGGTCTACAGGTTTCCCACCACTGGACTCGAAGAACCAGTCCGGCCACCTCCTCCTTATAACTGACTTCATTTTCTGTGTTTTACTTTTCCGGGTATATTTTGCAACATGGCTCTAGCACAGGCACCCCCAGACTTCGGCCCTCCAGATATTTTGGACTACAATTCCCATCTTCCCCAACCACTAGTCCTCTTAGCTAGGGATCATGGGAGTTGTAGGCCAAAACATCTGGAGGTTTAGGGATGCCTGCTCTAGCACAACCATAGTGCATTAGTGATAATTTTGTACTGGACTGTCCACACATCATTCTGCTTTATTAGTTGTTCTATGATGGTCCCCCAACATTATTGCATCTAGAGCAGGACCCTTGCACTATGGCACAACAACAGCCCGGGACAAAATGACAACAACCCTCATTTGTGGTATTAAAAGGTACAGGGTTCTGGGAGCAATTCACAGGACATACACTGGTGTGAAACAACACAGTATATCCACCCCGAAATGTCTGCAGGTGCAAAGAGTCTTGAAAGCAGGAGTGCCCATAACTGCCTTGATACCATCACAAGCACAAAACATCATGAGGACACACAAAAAAGGACATCTGGAGGGGCTAAAAGATTAAAGGGAAGCACGACCCAGTTCTCCTGTCCACAGCTCTAAACTGCCCGACTGTCCAAATTAGGTGTCAGTCATCATATTATATTCAAACTGTGGCCGATTCTCCAAAAGAATCCTGGGAACTGTAGTTTAAGGATGCTGAGGATCATAGCTCTGTTAGGGGCAAACTACAGTTCCCAAATTCTTTTGGGGTAGCCATGTCCTTTAAATGTATGGTGTGTACACAGCTAATAATAATAATAATAAACATTTCATTCATATTCTCAAAGCAAACAGTTTTCAGCAGATCCTCATAAACTTGCCCAGACAGCACCCTGTAGCCTCAGGGGCCTGGGAAATAAAGAAGTCATACTTTTAAGCTTCTCAGCTTAAGCGGAGTAAGCTGCAAAAATTATTGAACCCGTCTCGTATCGGCCCACAAGCTCATATTGGTTGCGGGGAATGAAAGAAGATATTAAAGTTGAATCAAAGTCTAATCTTCAGAGATTTATAATGATGGGTTTCCAAATCCTGTAGAGAATAAGATACTTAAGAAGCCCTGCGGGGTGTTTCTCTGAACTAGGAAGATGCTTGCCAGTTTTCCAAAGTAAGGAAGGCTTCAATTTTGCCAAACCTGATTCCAGTCAGCTAAGAGCTATTTCTCAGGAGGGACTGAGTCCCACATATGATTGTACCAGAAAATGTCTAATGGCCATCAGAATTTTGCAAACGAAATTTATGAAAAGGTTAGATCACTTAAGGCCAAACTAGATGAGAAGGGAAGTCTTATCTGTTTACTCAGTGTAGATTTCCCTAGCCTTACCACAAAGGCTGGGAACGAAACTTGACCCGCCAGGGAGACCAAGTTGACCCACAAGTCTGTTTTCTCCCAACCATAGCCACCTGCCCATTAGGGCTGTGCTATAAATCGATATATTGTCTGATACTGTATTGAGTTTTAGATCAAATCGTGATAACCATTAAAAAAAAAAGACCTTGCAATTTATCATACTGTATTCGCCCGAATATAAACTGCACCCGCAAATAAATTCATGGGGGGGGGGAGAGAATACCCAAATATAAGCCACTCCCTTAAAATTCCGCAGGCACTCACACCGTAAATGGCAAATGTTCCATTTTACCGTATGTCTGTTTCAGCAGTGATATCATAAAAGCCCATTTTTGTAAGGTCGCGAATTGAAGCCACACTTTAACTTTTCATGGTGGGAATCTTTTTTTGGGGGGGAGTGCGGCTTATATTCAAGCCAATATGATATACTGTGTCTGTGGTATTAAAAAATCACAATACAGTGGTGCCTCACAAGACAAATTTAATTCGTCCCGTGAGCTGCTTCGTATAGCGAAATTTTCGTTTTGCGAAGCAGCTCCCATAGGAACGCATTGCAGTGCGGTTTCCCATAGGGTGCCTCGCAAGACGAATAAAAATTCATCTTGCGAAGCGCGGCCTAGGAAACTTCGTCTTGCGAGTCTCCATTGAAATTGCAAAACGCATTCGTCTTGAGAAAAATTCGTCTTGTGAGGCATTCGTCTAGCAAGGTACCACTGTACTTGAAAAACCAGGAAGCCGGTGCTTCTTCCTGTGTGTGTAGCACTTGCTCGTAATTCCACCTCAGTCAGTTCTTCCCTGCCTCCTGCAGCAACATGAAACACCTACAAATCACTACAGCAGGCTGACTAAAATATTGCCCAGCAGATATCGCCAAACAGAGCTTTGGGAACCGGTTAGCAGTCATTGTCAGGCAACCTTCCCTCTGCCTCCTGCAGGAGAAGCAAATCAGTACAAATTGCAACAGAACCTTTGATATCTATGCTACTAATTACTTCCAAAAAAATTAATTTTAAAGAAAATGTGCTATTATTGGTGCATTACTACTATAAAAGAACAGTTGTAACAATATGTTAAGTAAAAATTATCGGTTTTAGAGTTAGACAGATAAGTAGCAGTTGCCAGGACATCCACCTCTACATAGCTCCAGCCTTATTTCAGATATCGTGATATATTGGAATATTGCAATGTTTAACTGGTGATATTATTGTGATGTTGAAAACCATATATTGCCCAGCCCTGCCACCCATCAGCTGCCATTACTTATGATGTCACCTAATGGGAAGGAGGGAGAGGTTAAATCCTGCGTTGACTGTGTGTGCCTGTTCCCAGGGCAGCCAAACTGAGCAGTTCTGCAGGATTCCCAGCAGACCCATTCCTGGGTGATTAAAGGAGCAGTTTGCATCTCACCCCCCTGCTAAAATGAAGGGGAATAAATTTCTTTTTACGGTAGTAGCACCGTGCACCACTCAGATTTGGCCCAGAAGCCCAATCCCCATAAGGATCTGGCCCATGGAACCAAAAGGATGCCCTGCCCCTGCCCTGCCAGTGGTGTAGTGTGTGTGTGGGGGGCACATAGCCAGTTGCCCCGGGTGCAAAATGGTTAGGGGGGAACAGAATTTCAGCACCCAGTACTGCCTCAGTACAGCTTCTGTCACTGGACTCCATTGAAAATGGCTCCTCCAAACGAACCAGGAAGCGACCTGTCCAGACAATCTCTACAGCCACTGAAGTAAGCCCCTGGAGTGTGAGGGAATCAAGACTCTGCTAGTGTGGTGACTAGCAGATTTGGTAAGGTGGGTGGGGCTGGCAGAAAGCAGCCCATCTGTTCTGTTTAACAGGTTCACCTAACAGGTAAGAGATCACAACCGAGCAGGCAGAGGCAGCGTGTCTCTCACAAGATGATTCCATCAGGCTCAGCTGTTCCATCCAAGCACTGCAACACTCTAAAAGAATGCAAAATAAAAAAATTCCTTCAGTAGCACCTTAAAGACCAACTAAGTTTTTATTTTGGTATGGGCTTTCGTGTGCATGCACACTTCTTCAGATACTTTCTTCAGAGCACATGAAAGCTCATACCAAAATAAAAACCCTCACAAAGACCTCCTCCTCCACCTCCACCACCACCACCAGCTAACCCTCACACATATTCAGAGCAGAGTCTGAACGGCACAATTTGAAGGAATGGAGGTGTGGTCACGAAGCATGTTGGTGGGGCTAGCCCATGTGGCTGGGATCATCTCTTTTGTATTAATGGGAGCCTAGGTCTGAGGGGTAGATCAACAACATGGCAGGTTCAAAAAACCAAGGCAGAACCAAGGACGCAGCATGCACACCCAAGAGCAGGCCTACCCATGTAAAACTAACAATGCTACCCAAACTCAAAAATGGTTCAAAGGTCAAATCTAATAGGTTTAAAATGAGCAGGTTTGTACAAAGCATGGGTCTCTGGGTCTCTCTCTCTCTCTCTCTCTCTCTCTCTCTCTTATGCAAAAAAAAATATTACATCTCCTGGGGAGATGGCAAACATTCAGCTGAGTATATACTGTGGGTTTTGGCAAATAATGAGACAATTATGTTTTCCAAGGGGCAAGTTTGCCCATTCCTATGTAAAACATACAAATCCCCTGGAACTGCATCACTTCAGGACGCAAGGTAGGAGCAGGGTTATATTATTAAATCCGTGGTAGACAACCTGGCACCCTCCACATGACATCAAATTACAACTCCCATCAGCCCCAGCCAGCATATTGCTGGTCTGGGATGATGAGAACCATAGTCCATTAACATCTGGAGGGCTCCATGTTGGCCATCCCAGGGCCAGCCCACTCATGAGGCAAGGTGAGGTGACCACAGAGGCAGCAGAACCCAATGCAGATCTTTATTCCCCTTTTGTTCCTGATGGAGGTCTTCACCCATCTTTTCTTCTCTGGCAGGGAGGGCAGCACCGTTTTGTGGTACTCCTCATGTGCCAAAATGTATTTGGCCAGTCCTGGTCATCCTTGTACTAAATGTTCCCTCACATGGAAAACAAAACAAAACCCTGTCTTTGAAAAACTAGTCTTTCCTTACTCTTCCTAGCATTATAATTTTATTGGCTCCAAGCGTCTGAGCATCTGATCCCCGACTTGTTTTCGAAACTGACATAATCCAAAGATAGTTGTACACTGACTGCCTTCAAAACGGTAAAGAAAGTAGCAGTCTGACAACGTAGAACGGACACTCCAACCAATCACCTCACTTCCCTGCTCTTAAGAGAGATTTTTCCGGCACTACTAGTCGGACAACATATCTGAGCTTTGAGACTCACATTCCACTCCTTTCATTTCAGTTTTGACCTGGCTGAATAACGTGGCCAACACATGGAGCAGAATTGGTGCTGATCCCTCTTCACCTGCAACCACCTCAAGCCATTCCTTCCCAACCTTTTCCACCTGAGCAGACCAGGCACACTTTGTGGAAACTCAGGAGCCAGTTAATGCTGATGGCATTCAGTTCCTCCCCAGGTGACAGGTAACATTCTGTGAGTTACCTATCAAATAAACCATCTTTTCTGGCAATAGCATGCAATATGCCTTCAAATGGGGATTGATAGAAAGTGATGTCCAAACAGGCTGCCAAACAGGGATGGCAGCTAAGGCAGGCATGGGAGACAAATTTTCTTCTGAGTCATCTTTCCAGGATCACATACCAATTGTGGGCAGGGCCAGGGGCACTATTACTAGCGTGGTCTAAAGAAGACAGACAGACAGACAGGACAGCTTAGTCAGTAAAGCATGAGACTCTTAATCTCAGAGTTGTCGGTTTGAGCCCCATGTTGGGCAAAACATTCCTGCATTGCAAGGGGTTGGGCTAGATGAGCCACATGGCAACTTCCAACTCTTTGATTCTATGAGATATAGGCCTGGTTGTTGGGTTGGCATCTTTTTTGCTGCCACCCCCCCCCCTTTATCTCTCTTTCTTGCATACTTCTGTGCCTCTGCAAACACTTGAGAAAGTTTCCTGGGTTTCTTTATCCTTGCCATGCAAACATTATAAGACCCAGGAGCTCAGACAGAAAAGGTCAGCCCATCCTACATTTAAGAACTGCAGCCATCAGCACTGAACTTCTGCGCAACCTTCAAAGGGCCATATACTTGTGAATGGGCTGGGCTTTGGAGTTCTGGTAGATGAGAAGCACACACTTCACTCATCACACAGAGATTAAGGGCAAAAGCGGGTAGAGCGATAAGTGTTAGTTCTGGCTTTGTGGCACAAGAATAGTGTCTATATGCAATGTATCAGGGCCGGCCCTACCATTAGATGGAGTGAGATGGTTGCCTCAGGCAGCTGATTTCTGGGGCTCGTGAAAAGGCAGCAGATTGTTAGTTCTTTAAATTGTTGTTGTACTTTTTACTCCCCAAGAGGAGGACTTGTGGGTTTTCCACCTCAGCCATGAAAATGATTTGGCTGGCCTTCGGCACTACACACCTTGAATTGGGGAGATGGTTGGTGCCATTTGCTTCTCTGCTCTAGGCAGCAAAATGTTTTGGGTTGGTCCTGAGGTGTCACAAGTGCAGCTGCAATGATATTCTATTATTGTTACTAACATAGGAAACTGCCTTATAATGCGCATTAGGAGCAATAATAAGATTAATTAGGAAGACAGAAGCTGCCCAATACTGAGTCAGACTATTGGTCCATTGAGCTCAATCCGGTCTACACGGACTGGCAGCAGCTCTCCAGAGTTTTAGGCAGCCCTACCTGAAGATGCTGAGGGGCTTGGGTGGCGCTGCAATCTAAACCACTGAGCCTAGGCCTTGCCGATCAGAAGGTCAGCAGTTTGAATCCCTGCGACGGAGTGAGCTCCCGTTGCTCGGTCCCAGCTCCTGCCAACCGAGAAGTTTGAAAGCACGCCAAAGCGCAAGTAGATAAATAGGTAACGCTCCAGCAGGAAGGTAAACGGCGTTTCCATGCGCAGGTCTGGTTTTGCCAGAAGCGGCTTAGTCATGCTGGCCACACATGACCCAGAAAAACTGTCTGCAGACAAACGTCAGTGTCCTCAGCCAGTAAAGCGAGATGAGCGCCACAACCCTAGTCACAAATGGACTTAACTGTCAGGGGTCCTTTACCTTTTTACCTAAAGATGCTAGGGATTGAAGCTAGAGCCTTCTACATGCAAAGCAGCTGTTCTAGCACTGAGCTACAGCCCTCTCCCCAAGTAATAATATTCTGCATACTATCAATAAGGAAAACTGACAAAACAGGAAAGACACTCATAAATGAAGGCTGTGATTCTAAGCACACATATTAGGAAGGAAACCTCAATGAATACATTGGGACTTACTTCTTGATTGTGCTGTAAGTTCCTTATGACAGTAGGGAAACATCTACAAGATATGACTAGGTCTGATATATAAACCATGGTTTGTGCTAAAAGAGTTTTGATATATTGAGTCTATAGCACTGACAAGATTTCTGTTCAAATGCTCTCTTTCAGATAAGCAGAAACTAGATCCAGAATGACCTTTACTACTTCTGTAATGAGAGAGCATTCATCTTCAGTTTTTAGAATGTCAAAAAATGTTCAACTCTGGCATTTTAAGCTCCAGTGACAAAGGCCAACCAGAAATATTGATTTTCTATAAATTTCTCTCTCCCTCCCTCCCTCCCTCCCTCCCTCTCTCTTCTCTCTCTCTCATGATGGGCGCAGAGATCAGAATGCGACAAAAGGGTTGGGGGAGCAGAAAGTTTCAAATTCATAGAATTTTTAGACATCTGGGTGACCAGGTGAGGATTTTTCCAGACACAACAGAAGAGCATAAAGAAAGAACTCTCCAAGACAACACTTCATTTTAAGGGTGCAGGAAAACTAAACTTATTTTAGTAGCCATAGAAACACACCTGCTGCATTTTGTTTCAGACTTGTCTCCAAGACTGAGCTGGGGAAACAGGTTTTGTCTGTTTTTAGGAGCTCTCTGAGCACTGACTGGCCAGTACCTGTGATGCCACAAACCCATTCCTCCAGCCTAGAGCAAATAGTATATGTGTGTGTGCTTTAAAATTTGCCAAATGATCTTCAACAAAAAGGCAGACACCTAATGCATGGAGGGAAGTTTCAACAGTGACGATGATTAAATCAGCATTGAAGTTGGTGTCAACTTTGTCAATGGCAAAGATGGGGAAGGGTTAAAAGCTCCTTGTTTTCTGTACATTTTTGTACACAGCATAAATGAAGTAGTTCCAAGTGCCCTAGACTAGTTCCAGGTTAATGAGCCAGAGGCATAAACTGTACCTACCAGATTACCAGGTGCAATGCAGGCAAGCCAGATCCTATTTATCTGAATAGGATTAGTGTACTATGGAATGCCATTTTCATATGCCCCGTACATTAAACATTGTATGCAATGCTTAGAGCAGATCCATTAAAATTCATGGGCATGACCAGGTTCATTAATTTCAATAGTTCTACTTGGAGCAGAACTTAGTTGCAAACAACCCTATGTTACCGGTATGAACATCACCAAAGTGTGTATCTCTCTAGGGTTATCAGTGCTGGCGATGAAGGGCCTTCTGTTTGATAACTAGGATTAGATATTACCATTGCAATGCAGAAACATGCCACAGATTATAATATTAGCTCTGCCTGGGCCTCACAGATTATATAGCATGGGCCTTCTTTTCTTTTTAATTGATTTTTAATTTCAAGTAACAAAACATACCCACAGCTTATTAGTTGTATGCCATTTGATGTTAGGCATTGCTATACTTCTTTCTTGGCCTTCTAAAGGGTTTTATGAGGTAGCCAAGGCCTCTTGCTTGCATGAATAAAATTCAGTATTATTTTTTGCCAATTATTCACATGAGAGACAGGTATGCTTGTTGGCAGTGTTATTTTTCTAGGAAAAAAGAGGTGCCAGAACTCACCATGAACACCTCTCTTGTTCTCTTAGAATGGCACCGGCACCCACCTGAGAAGTCCCAGAACTGAGTTCCAGCGACTTCCGATTTGAAAAAAAAGCCCTGCTGTTGGTAAGACTTGGAATAAGTAAAGAAGGTGCAGAAATTGCATCGTTTTTGTTGTAGAAACTATGCCCAACCATGAGACTATTAGCTTTGACCAATTTTTGTTAAATATTTGTTAACAATTTTTGTTAAATATTTTAGCAAGTGAGAAAAGTTCAATTTCTCTAGTTAAGACAGATTATTCGGTACGTTCTTTCTCAGGTATTTAAAGTAAGTTTCAGGCCAGTTGTTTTGTGCCAATGCAGTTGTTGGTTTGGCAGGTTGTGTATCAATTCAGATTTAGTGAAGCTATCAGTGAACCCAAATAACTTTCTATATATAGCAAGTTGGTGTGTAATAGCAGGTAACAAGGTTTCAGGATCAGAAAGGAATAGTGCAACATCATCTGTGAACATACTGATAATATGGGTTTATCCAAATAATTCAAAAATATTTTGCATCATTTTCTGCTTTCAATGCCAAAGCTAAGGATTTCATGGTCAGGGCAAAAGGCAGGGGAGGCAGTCAGCCGCCTTGCTTCATGCCCAGGTCAATGGGAAATGTTGAAGAGCATTCCCCATTCATTAAAACTTGGACCACTAACCCATAGCTGCCAAGTCTCCTGTATTCCCCGGGAAACCCCCGTTTTTCCAGCTGTTTCCCGCTGGCAGCCCGGATTTTAAAAAAACCCGTAAATCCCCCGGATTCTTACCAGCCCAGGGAGGCTCCTTCTGCGCATGTCTGGAGTCTCTGGACATGCGCAGAAACGATTTCTGGCTCTGCAGCCATTTTGGAAATGGGCAGAGCATGCGTAGACGCGACTTCCAGTGCTGCTCTGCCCAGTTCCAAAATGGCCGCAGCGCGACTTCCAGTTCCACGCAGCTGCCGATCCTGGATTTTTCAATCTGGAAGTTGGCACCTATGCACTAACCCATAGTATAAATTACCGCATAAAGCATATCAACCCAGGATGCACTAACACAAAAGGAATGTAAAATTTCAAAGAGATATTGCCAGTCTAAACAATCAAATGCCTTGACTGTATCCAGCATCAGCAGAACAGTAGGTTACGGACTTCAGAAAATTGTATTGAGAACTCCTCTAATAGGAAGGCTATGGATCTTTAACTTATGTATCTGACTTGATCATGGTGGACATAGTTGGGTAAAATTTCTGAATGCCTACTGGCCAGTATGCCTGTAAATAATTTAGCATCCACATCTATCAATGAAATGGGTCTTTATGATTCAACTTGTTTGAGGTCTTTTGTGGTTTGGGTATAACTGTGATAACTGAGGTACGACTTCTTATATCTTTAAAGTTCAAGTACATTAAGAGCTATGAATGAAAACAAGCAAGAGCTGCAGCAAAATGTCAGACCCTCCACGTGTTCTTATTTTCCAGGGACACTCCTGGATTTACAGAAGCCGTCCCAGTTTCTGATTTGATCCCAGAATGTCCCACTTTTCCTTACAATGTCCCTATTTTCATCAGAGAAATGTTGGAGGGTATGAAATGTTACAGTGCAGACTGCACCTGTGTCAGACATTCCTTATTCCAGGATAATCCATCTCATTCTATCTCCCTTGCTTTTCATCCCCGCTTAGAGTCAGCAAGCCATCATTCTGCAGTCACTGCAAACAGTAGGGCTTTTCACTGAGCCTGCTGCTATTTCCTTTTTATTGTGCTTGAACGGTGTCAATTTGACTTCAGACAGACCCACAACCAGAGAATGATTTTTCTCTTAATATATACAGGATGATACACAAGCTGCATGTACGCCTAGTTGCTCAGCAAGCTGACTCCATCCTTCCAGAGTACTGGCCAAAAGGGGCAAAGACAACGGGATATAAATGTCAAATGTTAGGTTCTGAAATATCTACCATAGGTTTTGATTCATGCCCAGCTTGTACAGAGAGAGATTACAGATGGACAGGTTCAACATACCAAGATGTTAAGAAAGGCTGCAGACTAGCTCAGTAGCACAGTATCTGTCTAGCATGCAAAAAAAGACCCCAGGTTCCGTCCCCAGCAGCTCTGGGTAGATCAAGGGGGAAAACACTCTCCATGAAGGCCTGGAGAGTCACTGCCAATCAGTGCGGACGATATTGAGCTAAATGGTCCAAGGATCTGACTCAGAATAAGGCAGCTCCCTATGTCCCCATGAGATCCATATTTAGCACAAATGTCAACTCTACACATGCTTTCTTCTCTCAAGTCTGCTGTGCTCTGTGAAATTTTTTAATGACACAAGATTTCAGTGCAATAAGACGATTCAGCTGCCAAAAATTACCCGGGGGGGGGGGGAGAGAGATGGGTGGACAATGTGAAGCAGGAGTGGAAAAGGATGGATTAGGCAGGAGCAAGAGAACTGCTGGTGAGGTAACTAAACAGTACCTTCCCCTGGCCTCTGGGAACAACTGAAGTCACATCCACACACTGAAAGCAGGTGCTTTACATGTATGGTGCAGATGTCACCAAAGTCTGTGGCTTTCCCCAGTCACCAGCTTCCATGATTTCCCTTTCTTTAGATGGAGTGGGCGGCCATCCGAAAGGCCAATTGTGGAGGAAGGGAAAACACGTGCATCCATCTTTGGGATGCATCCGACAAATCCACCGAACGCAGTTGCAGGGAGTTACCCTGCCTGACAGCCAGAGTTGACATGCCTCCTTCCTTGCAACATTGGCACAGCCCAAAAAGCTGATTTGGCACAACGCACCTACACAAGTGTTTTTTTTTAATCATGTTTAGCATACAAAACATCATTTCCTTGGGAATTAGCAGAAACTAACTTTCCACAGTATACTGAGTACTGCCCCCTGATTTTAACTAATAGCCACAGCAGAGTTATCTGGCTTGCATGCCAAAGGTCCCAGCTTCAATCTCTGGCATCGCCTGGTAGGGCTGGGGAAAGCCCCCCCCATCTAAAAACTTTGGAGAGCCACTGCCAGTCAGTTCACACATTACACTAAACCAAACCATGGTTTAGCATGAACAAGAGAGCATGCTGGCTCACAGGACGCCAATCGCAGCCACTTCGCTCCTCCCTGGCTGTTCTGCTACTGAGCTAAGACATGGCTGACTTGGCGTGATGTGAAAACCAGGCCAAGCAAGTAGAGTTGGCAACCTGTAACTTAGATGGACCAATGGCCTGACTCAATAAAAGGCAGGTTCCTTTGATCCTATGAACAGTAGCAATTCTGAAAAAGCAGATTCAGTTAAAATTGTTCAGATCAGTCAGAATCCAATTATCTTCATTGGTGGTTGCATTAAAAGGAAACTGTTGCGCCGGCAAAACCTTTAGATGTAGTTAGCAAATCACAAAGCCCTGCAGCTAACCCTGAATGGACTGTCCCCTGAGCAGTCTTTAAACATTGTGCTACTGTGCAAGTAATTGTAAATTTCATCATACTCTCCCAGTTCCGCCTTCTACATCTAGATGAAAATTGGCCCTGTTGTTTTTTATTGTTTTTTAGTATTGGAATATACTATAAACCAAAAAAGCTACCTTCAAAGATATAAGGATTGACTTCTTTCCGGTAACTATTTTGGATTCAGTGTTAAGGAACTAGTGTATCTTGAAGGTCTATAGCAGCCTTTCCCAACCTGGTGCCCTCCTGACGTTGATGGACTATAATTCCAATCACCCCCCCCCCCGCCAGCAAGGCCAATGCCTTGCAGGGAGTAGATTGAGGAAAGCTGGCCTATCTTATGCTCATTTCTTTCATGCTGTTCTTACTGTCCTGCCTTTCCTTCTTAGTGAAAACACTACAGTATGTTGTTTTTATCATAGTCCAAAGTCCACTGACCATGGAGATAACACAACACATGCAGATTATCCATTTCACAGGAAAAGATATTTCAAGTTGTTCCAGAGAAACAAATGGAACTTCCTCTGTACCGAATATTATGTTCCCTAAAGTTATTTCCCAAAGGTGTGTCCAGACACAAATCCAGCAGGGGGTCATAGAACATGTTCAACTCCTTTTTGTGGGGGAAAGGACATAGCTCAGTGGTAGAGCATCTGATTTGCATGCATAAAATCCCCGGTTCAATCCCCGGCATCTCAAGGTACGGCTGGGAGAGACCAATGTTTGAAACCCAAGAGAGCCAGGGATTGTGGGAGCTGGAGTATAACAAATGGTTTTGATTCCCCATCACCTATGAAGTTCACCAGGTGACAATGGACCATTTGCTGTCCCTTAGCCTAACCTAATCTACCTCACAGGGTTGTTGGGAGAAATCAAATGAGCAAAATGAAGAACCATGCATGCCATCTTGAGCTCCTTGGAGGAAAAGTAGGATATAAATGTTTCTATAATAATAACAATTCCCATTGTCAACAGCTTACTATATCTTGTTGGCACATCAACATAAACAGACATTAACTTCCCTACTTCTTCCAGGGTTTCTTCCAAGTCTATGGGTCTATGAAATGATACCTCCCTGGGAATAAAGTCCCATGGAACTCAATGGTCCTTAAATTCAAAGAAGACACAAGGACAATTTCCAACATGCAAAGCACCACAGACCAAGGCCTGTTCTGTAGAATTCGACAGGGAGCAAAAATTTTCTTTGCTGTTGAACATTGTGCCCCCTAAAGTTAGGTAAAGGTAAAGGGACCCCTGACCATTAGGTCCAGTCGTGACCGACTCTGGGGTTGCGGTGCTCATCTCGCATTATTGGCCAAGGGAGCCTGCGTACAGCTTCCAGGTCATGTGGCCAGCATGACAAAGCCGCTTCTGGCGAACCAGAGCAGCACATGGAAACGCCGTTTACCTTCCCGCTGTAGCGGTACCTATTATCTACTTGCACTTTGACGTGCTTTCAAACTGCTAGGTTGGCAGAAGCTGGGACCAAGCAATGGGAGCTCACCCCGTCATGGGGATTCAAACCGCCGACCTTCTGATCGGCAAGCCCTAGGCTCAGTGGTTTAACCCACCCGCGTCCTTTAGTTAGCAAGCGATTAATCTTGGGAAGCAGGGTGAGCCTCATTGGTTAACACAGCTGTGTTCTAATCAGTAACCTCCCCCACCCCCACAAGGGGTGCCAACTTGAATGGCAATGACCATCAACTTGGGGGGCAGCCCCCTCAAATATTTTACGGGGGGGCGATGAACCTCGGCCCCCAAGGAGTTAGCTCCTATGCCCCCCAGTAAAAAGACCAATTGATAAAATGATGCTGGACAAGGAAACTGATAAGAGAGGGAAATGAAAGCAACTTCCCTTTTAGCCACGTTTGTCTTTACCTCGGAGGGGAGTGCATTTGCTAAGCGTAACGCGTGAAAAATGAACCACGGAGGAAGTGGGGTTGGGGACCAAAATAGTAAAGTCGGAAACCAAGCCCCAGATAACCCTCCAAGTGACGCCAGCGCCCTTCGACGGAGCGGGAAGAAAAACCATCATTTACCTGCAGCGGGGGGTCGCTGCTCCAGATGACGTGCTGGCACCCCGGAGTGGTCTCAAAGGGGGAGGGCGCACGAGGCAAACAGTTGGGCGGGTCCAGAAGCTGCACACGTTTCCCACCGGGGCTGCTGTAAGTCCGGACGCGTTCGTAGACCACGCTGCCTCCGCTGTGGCAGCCGTCCTGGGGGCAGGGCACCGGGTCTGGGCACTGCAGGGGCATCGGCAGCGGCGCGGGGCGGTTCTGCCGCGCGCGGGGCAGCGTGGCTGGGAGAGGAACCGGGCACGTCTGCTGGGGCAGCGGCCGGGACACAGTCGGCGGGCCGCAAGGCTCGTAACAGGGCCTGGTGGTCACTACCGGCGGCTGGGCCGGGCACGTCTGCGGGGGCAGCGGCCGGGACACAGTCGGCGGGCCGCACGGCTCGTAACAGGGCCTGGCGGTCACTACCGGCGGCTGCGGGGGCAGCGGCTCGAAGCAAGGGCGGGAAGGGGCCGGCGGTGGCGGCACATAGCAGGGGGCCGGCGCGGGCGGCACGTAGCAAGGAGCCGGCGGGGTGTAGCAGGGCTGCAGCGGCCGCATGCACGGCGGCAGCGTCGTCGCCTGGGTTTGTTGCTGGATGCCGTACATGGTTGGCTCTGGCTGGAGGACCGTCGAGGGAAGCTGACGGGCTGGCACTGGCCGGGCAGGTGCGCCGGGCGTGGGGTTAGCAGGATGGGCCGCCCTTGCCGCTGGGGACACGCCTGCCGCGCCGTCGCGGCTCAGCTCACCTGAGTCCGCTCCGCCCCGGGCACAGGGCCAGACCGCCAGGAGGGAAACGGGCAGGGAGCCAGGATCCCAGGTGCCAAAGCAAGCACCCGCCCGGGCAACGCTCTTGTTGCCTCCTTTGCCAGGCGAGAGGGGACTTTGGCCCTGTTGCAGGCAGCTGGAAGCGCGGCTACGAAAGCCGACAGTCGTTTCCACCCCGCCTCTTCCCACCCGTTTCTTCCCTTTGCTTTAATACTGTTTTATTTAGAGTTACCGTGGTTTCTTACAAATCAATAAATTAATTCTTTCGTTCGTTCTCTTTTGACAAAGAATCCGTTCTTTTTTAATAATAATAATAATAAACACTTTCATCCCTTTTACGCGCCCACTCACTTGGCAAAAATCCGCCCTGTGAATAGCAGGGCGCCACCTTTTTCCTCCAGGCGAAGGTCAACGGTGCAGCTGTCCAGCACTCGCCACTATCATTTGGGCCGCTCCTCTTCCCCAGTCTAGGTGGGTGGGAGGGTGCCGCTTCATTTGAAAAGCAAGCAAAAAGGCTTCTGGTGCAAACTTATAAGCAATTTTATGCATCGTGTGTAATACTCTTCTTCCCGTATAAGAACTGCTTAAGTTTAGCTGTCGGTTGAGTTCATTTGGGATTAGTTCCAAGCCTAGGAACCAACTCCTAGGGGCACTCCAAGCGGCCGAGGTCCCTTCACCTCCTCCAATAAAATATTTGAGGAGGCCTCTCCCCCCCACCCCCGCAAAAATTGGTGAGCATTGCCACTCAAATAGTGTCTAAAATTCTTTTATTCTAAGCCTTCTGAGTAGTATCTTGTGGCAATGAATTCTATATGGGTTTCCCATGGGCATCTGGCAGTGTGAACAGGACTTCATGGACCATGATTCAGCAGAGTGAATATTCTTAATTCTTCCAAGTTACTTTGCTATGAGTTGCATACTACTTTTATTTCTATATTACATTTCTAGCCCAGCGTTTCTCAACCGCTGTTCCGCGGCACAGTACTGGTTGGTGTACCGGGAGACGCTGGCGACGAGAAGGGCGATTTGCTGCCCTGTCACGTGACTGGCGGCCGCCATTAGGGGTGCTGACCCGCCGGAAAGGAAGCCGGCCGGGTCACGACGGGGGCGGGGCGAGCGCAGCTCTCAACAGCCACCACCGCGGCTGTTTGTCTCGCTCTCGCTCCTCTTGCTGGCGGCGCCCGGGAGTTTTTGGGTCGGCGCGGGAGTGAGCGGCCTCTTCGGCAAGGAGTCCTGCAGAAGGTGAGGTGCTCTTCTTGCTAGCCCAGGGGTCGGCAACCCGCAGCTCCGGAGCCACATGTGGGAGCCTCAAAAGGGAGCCTCGCCAAGAAGCCCCAGCCCACACAGACAGGGACCGATCGGAGGTCAGTCCGTCGTTTGTTCCCTTCCGCTGCAGAAACTCCGCCACCGGGGCTGCGCGCACGGGGAGAAGGCGGCGAGTGGCTCCGCCAAAGACATAATGCAGAACAGACCCGCAAAGGAACCCCTCAACAGTCTTTTGCCATTAAACTCCAACTTTTACACCATGCACTTTTTGCACCCGTGTGTGTAATGATTACGTCTCCCCTCCAAACTAAACTAAATATAGGGCGGCACAGAGTTGGTGTGCCGCGGGATTTTTTTTCATAGAACAAGTGTGCTGTGGCCCCAAAAAGGTTGAGAAACACTGTTCTAGCCTATCCTTCCTTCCAAAGGAGTCCAAGGTTGCAAACATCAAAACATTAAAATAATGCAATTCAAAATAATAATAAAAAACATTTTAAAACATTAAAAAACCCAACTGAAAACAATTCAAAACATTTAGAACATCTAAAGAAGTTTACAACCAATCACATGTTCTTGCAGTTGCTAATTTCAAGGTTGCCATGGCCAGTATCTTTCAGACATCAACTGTCTTGGTAGACAGGACTGGAGTTTCACTTTTGCTGAAAGTCGAAAGTGATGATCAAGACACTAACACCACATCAGGGAAGCATTCCGTAGATGGAATTACCACCAAGAAGCCTCTGTCATGGGGGAGCACCTCCATATAGCACAGGAACATCGAAAATAAAGTTCACTGGATTATTTGGGGTCAGCCAAATGCCCAATCAACAGGTCATTTGGTAGAGTGCCTACTTTCCAGATCACACTCAGCACTGGTCAGGTTGAATCAGGGGTACTGTGTCCAGTTCAGGGTGCTACATTTTAAGAGGGGCATTAATGAATGGGAACATGTCCAGAGAAAGCCAAACAGGGTCTGGAAACCAGTTCCCATGAAGAACAATGGAAAGACTTGGAATATTTATCCTAGAGAAGAGAAGGTTAAGGGAGGAGACATGCTAGTGGTCCTCAAATATCTGAAGAGAAAACTTGTTCACTGTTCCTCAAGAGGATATACAGTATCTAGAACAAATGGGGAGAAATTCAGCTATTCATTAGAAAACTCCTAATGGCAAGAGCCATTCAGCAGCGGAGCAAGCTATCTTAGGAAATGGTGGGTTTGCCTTTGCTGGAAATATTTTAAGCAGAGGCTGGCTGACCCACCTGTCAGGGATACTGTAGAGGCATCCTGCACTGCAGGTCCAGCACTGAGCAGTGGGTTGAACTAGATTACCTTCAAGGTACCTCCTGATTCTAAAATTCTGTGATTCTTACTGATACAGTGGTACCTCTGGTTATGAACTTAATTTGTTCTGGAGGTCCGTTCTTAACCTGAAACCATTCTTAACCTGAGGTACCACTTGAGCTAATGGGGGCTGCCGCTGTGCGATTTCTGTTCTTATCCTGGGGCAAAGTTCTTAACCCGAGGTACTGCTTCCGGGTTAGTGGAGTCTGTAACCCGAAGTGCTTGTAACATGAGGTACCACTGTAGTGCTTCTTTCTCAGTAAGTCCACTGGCCCTGATCCTGTTGGCATAGGGACACTGAATTTGCTCTTAGAAGGAGTGATGCAAAACAGAGAGAACCACTTGAACTGGATTTATGCCAGGAAATAAGAGATGCTCAATATTTTTAAAAAGGCAAGTGAGCAACCCCCTCCCCCCAGTGCAGCAGGACTGGCTTACCACGTTTTGAAGGCACTGAAGTAGTGCCCATTGCCATCTAAAGAGCCGCCCCGCCCCCACAAGCATAAAGATCATACCCTAAAATTACATGAAAAGGTAAAGAGACCCCTGACCATTAGGTCCAGTTGCGAACAACTCTGGGGTTGTGGCGCTTATTTTGCTTTATTGGCCGAGGGAGCTGGCATACAGCTTCCGGGTCATGCTTCAATCCCTAGCATCTTTAGGTAAAAAGGTAAAGGACCCCTGAGAGTTAAGTCCATTTGCGACTGGGGTTGTGGCGCTCATCTCGCTTTACTGGCTGAGGGCGCCGACGTTTGTCTGCAGACAGTTTTTCCAGGTCATGTGTGACCAGCATGACTAAGCCGCTTCTGGTGAACCAGAGCAGCACACGGAAACGCCGTTTACCTTCCTGCCAGAGCGGTACCTATTTATCTACTTGCACTTTGATGTGCTTTCGAACTGCTAGGTTGGCAGGAGCTGGGACCGAGCAACGGGAGCTCAGTCCGATGCGGGGATTCGAACCGCCGACCTTCTGATTGGCAAGCCCTAAGATACAGGGTACCTAAACCTATTACTATCTTATATTTTCCCTGAATTCTTGCAAGAGACTGACAATGGCTTCTGCCTCATGTTAGCTTTTAAAGACAGCTGTTAAAATGTGCTTGTTGAGGGCAGAATAACACCAGTCTCGCCTCTAGCAAGCTTTTTGTCTTGGTAACATAATAACCATATCTGTACTGTAATTTATCGGCATGCAATGGCTGCACTGTTATTATATCCCCATAGACGGATCTTGAAGCAGGCAATGTAAATTAGTTATAGTATTCATTAAAGCCACACGAGAGCAATCCCATAATAAGTGTGTATCTTTTTCATATGCAGTTTACCAGAGACTGCTAGAGAAATGTTATTTGGCAAGGTAAGGATGGTGTGAATTAAGTGGCTATAGTGTTATGCTATGCAATATGTCAAGTGTGAGGGCCTTTGGGCCCTCCAGGTGTTGCTGAACTACAACTCCCATTATTCCCATTAGCCATGCTTGCTAGAGCTGATGGGATTTACAGCCTCAGGGGCACCGCAGGGGGTGCCACAACTATGATGTAGAATGGAAGGTGAGAGGCATGGGAGGGGGGGCAAATTTTGGCATGACACAGGGGGATGCTGACATTTGAGACCACAAGCAGAAGGTGCCAGGTTCAATCTCTGCTGGCATCTCCATATGGCCAAGAAAATTCACCAACATCTTAGTGTGACTTTCTCCTGATATACACATTTTCATGTGCAGTTTTGCCTAACATGCACATTTTTTCCAAAGCAATATTTTCTAATATAATTGATTTTTGAATGATATTTTTTCCACTAACACATGCACATTTCTGCACATTTTTACCCTAGCACATGCTGTTTTCTACACATTCCTTGGCTGGAGAACTGCATTGCAAAATCAGAAATGTGCCTGTTTCGAATGACAACTCTGTTTTGGTTTGCATGTTGCTTTGTGTGAATCAGGTAGGCTTGCTTTTAAATGCAAGCAGAAAAAGAAATTTCAGCAGATGCAGCTGTCCCAATATAATTTGAAGCAGTCCCAAAATTGCACCCCACCCTTCTGATGCTAATCCTCTAATCCAGGCACGTCCAACAGGTAGATCACGACCAGTAGATCACTGGACATCTGTTTTTGGGGATAGACTCCCCCCCAAAAGCTCAACAACTTTGGCTCCCCTCTTCCCTAAAAAATGCTCAACAACTTTGACCCAAACCCCTAAAAAACAGGCCTTCCTCCGTCCAAAAATAAGCTGCCAGTCTTTAACTCTGTGAGTAGATCACAGTCTCTTGGGAGTTGGCCACCCCTGGTCTACTCCATGTGCGGGGAACCTTTGACCATCCAGATGTTGTTGAACTACAGCTCCCATCAGCCCTAGCCAGAATGGCCAGTGACCAAGGATTATGGAAGCTCACATCTGGGTGGCCCAAGATTACCCACAGCTGCTCTGGAAGGTCTTGCTAGACCCTTCAGACACCATCTATTTTCCTCTTCCTCACAATGCTACCTGAAGCTGGGAGCTTCACCCTACTGCATTGCAGCTAAGCCACTCAAATTTGTAGGGAAGGCCATTCTCTGAGCTTCCCATGCAAATGTATTTCACCTGGGCTCGCAGGAACAGGGCACTTTTTTTAAAAAAAAATATTTTTTGGGAGTAGGAGAGATCATATCCAGCCAACACCCTTTAATTGGCAAAGAACTTTGTGCAAGATCAGCACCTCAACGCCACAAGCTGTTGTAAGGAGAGGACAGGGCTTTTGTTTAAGAGAGTTCTCACACATGGGAAATTTTTTACAGCCCTACCAATTTAAGGCATCTGACTCTTTTGTTTTTTACTTTTCTCAAAGATAAAAAACAAAAATTATCACAAATGCATTAAGTGAAGCTTTTCCTAACATGGAGAGCCAACAACAGGGATGCTTCACCTCCTGAAATTCTGTCTGGTCTGTGGTTCCCAAAGGCAAAAGTGGCAAAATCCTAAAGCCAGACAATGAGCTTCTTTGCTGACAAGCAGGTGGAAAATATACTAAGAGCCTGCAGTCTGCTTATTATACCCAAGTGCAGTCATCGCTTGCAGAAATCAAAGGGGCAAAAAAACAGGCACACCAACACACTAGTCATCAGTAGTAATAATAATGGTTCTGGGTGTTTTGAGCCAATTACAACTCTGCCAAACTGGAACCTATTCATACCCAGACATTATCTTGCCTTCAAGATACCAGTTTTGGGGAGGAACATGCAAAAACCAAATATACTTTATTTATCTTTCATCATTCATACTTCAGTACACAAAAATTGTCATTTCCCCCCCCCCTAGTAAAATGTGAGTTGGAGGAGGAGGAGTTATCAGCCAGCAGCATTTCTATTTACGTGATTGCAGCCTCTGCCAGCTCATGACCAGGACTTCGTAAACAGAGGTATTGGTGAGGGGAAGGCCCTGAACACTCAGTGTGTGTAGGACCAAGAGATATGTGAATGGCAAGTGAGCTGCTGCAGTGACCTGCAACAGCTGTGCCACAGTTGTCTTCCTGCTTGAGAATGTGCAAAACTACACCTGCAGAAAGGCACCATCTTAGGGGGTGTGTGCTGAGTGCCTTGGCACCCACAAAATTTCCACTGTGGCTGCTTGGCCAGGTGACCCAACATGTCACACATGTGACATCATATGGACTCCAGAGAAACGGGTTGGGACCTGGATGGGTGCATGCATGCGTGACCAAGGGGATGTGGGCCTGCCTAGATAGCTCAACGACGGCTGCCACAATTTCAGTCTCGGGTTGCAGAGCAGAGGAGAGGCCGGAGCAACATGAGGAGACGCATCCAGCAGGCAGGAGGAGACCCTGCTGAGGTCAGAGCAGGGCTGTTGGTTGCAGTCAGAAAAGTTGCGCTTGTAAGGCAGCAGCTCTTAAAGGCTTCAGCATCCAAAGCGGTCATAGGGCACCTAGCAGGTTGGAGATGGGTGACACTGGGCAGCTCTGAATCTTCTCCTGCCTCTGATTCTTGCCCCCTGGCTGGTACAAATCGCTGACCCCCTCTCCCAAGTCAGTCTCCAGCCTCTGTTCCCCGAGTGCAACCTGCCAGTAATCTGCTGGAGAAGCAGTGCCAGTTTCCTGCAAGATCTCACCAAAATTGTGAGAGATCTCACCAAAATCTAATGAGTTCTTTTGCAAAATGCACATCAAAGTCTGAAGCCCCCCCCCTCCCCTGGTTGTCAGAATAGCAAGAACCCCAAAGATGGTTATTCCTCTTCTCTAAATTATGCTGTTAGGATTCCTGATCTGCAGTAATTTTGACCTAGGTGTGTACTTGTATATGCAGGTCATTCCACTAAGAGTCATGTGGTGCAGTAGACCACACCCACACCCACACACCCCTGAGGCACTGTTTTGCACCTGGCTCTATGTGGTGGGCCAGAAGCAAAATCCTTTCTCTGGTTAAAATGGTGCCAACAGGTGGATTTCCCCTGAAAGTAAATAATTTTCCCAAGTGACACAGCAGAGCTTAATTTCCCCCCTCTCCTCTTCCTGCTATTTGGATTCTAAAACAAACAAACAAACAAACAAACAAACTGCAAGTAGAATGTGAAGAGGCACAATTGGGTGACAAAGTACACCTCTCTTTCCTGGTCCATGTTTTAAAATGATTACAAGTCGAAGGACACAGATGGGCACAATGCCCAGAAATACTGAATGGCACTCAAAGAAGGGGGGCATGTCTTAACAACAAGAAAACAGCAGGCTGCCCTGCCTATGTATGCCCCAACTCCCCACCCACCCACTCCTGTCTTTAAAATTCTGTTGTAGCCAAGAAGATTTAACACAAGCTGAACAAGTGAGGATGAAGAGTGAGGATGAAGAGCAAAGCAAAGGTGAAGCAAAGGTGACGTGGACAGAAGATGGTTACAAACCCATCTGCACCAGGGTGTGGAGTTAAGGTGATTAGTATGGAATTCTTCTTAGCTACATAAGTCATCGTTCAGGATGTATTCAGTACATTTAGTCAACTAAAGGATGACTTACGCCAATGTGAGCCTGCCCAAATGCTCAACTCCAGGCCAGGTTCAAGGTTGTTGTGTTAATTCACAAAGCTCTAAGCAACTTGAGTGGCAAAGTTCCTTTAAGACCAGAGGGTTTGACTGATAAAGCGATCTTCAGTCATCTCACCCCTTGCTTTTTCATGCAAGACCATTTGCAGTCATTTACAGTCGTCAACAGCTATCAGTCAGTCAATCACCCATACCCCTCCCCACCCTTTCTCTACATATAAGCATCTGGGGACTTCTATTTCAGTGTATCTGAAGAAGTGTGCATGCACACGAAAGCTCATACCAAAATAAAAAACTTAGTTGTCTTTAAGGTGCTGCTGGAAGGATTTTTTTTTATTTTGTTTCCACACAGAGAATGACAGCTCCGTGATTTTTTTTGGGGGGGGGGCTCCTCCTAACATCTCGCAGCATCCTTAACAACCCACAGCTTCCAGAATTCTTTGCAGGGAGACATTATTGTTTTTCGAGTGGCATCAACGTGCTTTAAATGTACAGTGTGGGAGGTGAGGATCAGCAGTGGCTGAAGATATGTGGGAAAGTACTTGGGAAGGAGATGTCAAAAAAAATTCTGCTTGCTGACCGTTTCTGCCTTTACCCCCACACCACACACACACACACACATCTCTCTAAGACAAAATTCCAGCCACATATTGGGAATTGCGTTTTGTGGGGAGTTCGTGTTGTGCACCTCCTCTAGTGTTTGGGGTGCCACTCAGGGCATCTGTTGCAGACCAGGTACTGTCGACAAACGCTGTATAAGGTCAGGGTGGACTTTGGTCTCTTGCATTTCAGCGGCACCCTGTGCATGGTCAAATTCAGCACCCCCTCTTCTCTCACCTTCCGTTCCACTCAATTCACTATGTCATTGTTGCAGTGCTATGCAGCGCCCCTAGGCTCGGTTTCCAGTGTGGCGGAATTGGTAATGCTGCCCAAAATCCGCCTCTGGTGAGGTAAAGGCAGACTTACTGGCCATTAATACAGAGGTGGAATGCAAGCCCTGTTTCAGTGAAATATATATATTTGAAACCTGGCAAGTAAGAGAAAACAAGGGGTGTGGAAAAGACGGAGTCTGTGCGCAACTATCTGCAAGGGTGCACATGCATGGACGGGGGGGGGGCTGGGGGAGACATTTCATACATCACATAGTCCCTTCCATTTCTAGGGATTATAACTCTGTGAGGGGAAATCTCAAAAGTTGTCCCCTCTTGTGGTTTATCTCCGCACATCTTTATGCCTTGTCCACCCTTTCCTGGGTCATTCCTGGCAGGGGGAGCTGTTTGTCCTGCACCCAGCCTCCATTCAAGGAAACAGCTCTCTTATGCCCCCCCCCATTACAGCCATAGAAAGCTTTGGCAGCACACTGGCAGTAAAACAGAATCAACTCAGACCATCAAAGATCTGGGAGAAAGGCAACTCTTTACCTGGAATCACAAACATGCCAACAGCAGCAGCAGGTGGGCCTCAGAGGGGAGAGCATTCCACATAGGGGGAGCCACAACTGAAAAGGTCATGCCCCTTGGGGTCACCCTCTGAGCCTCCCACAGGGGAGGATTCCGAGAAAGGCCTCTTTTTATGAAGTTATGCTTTCAGTAAATGGAAGGGTTCCGCCCTCCCCTCTCCCGCCATACTAGAACGTGGAGCTCTTCCCATTAAATTGTTTGGAAGTAGATTCTGTCCAGACAAAAGAAAGTACTTTCACATAAGATATCAATGGCATATAAAATCCAGTGTTACAAGATGTGGGCTGTGCCCGTTATAAAGCGGATGAGAGCAATTCATGGGAATATAGGTCTATAATTCCTTTTATTATTCCCTCAGGTGTGAGTGCTGTTGCCTATGTTGCTCAAGCAACAACACCCAACCACAAGAAGGAGGTACTGGCAGGCTTGGGGGAACCCAAGGTTTGCAGATGTAAAAAATAATAAGAAAAGGAAATCCTTAGACAAAAACACTAAGAGGGGAGGGGAGTAGCCTATCGAAGCCTGAGCATGCTCAGCAGCCACAGGATGTTGACTGTAGGAAAATGGCAAACTGGCTGGGGAGAGGGAATGACATTGTGTATCCCTGAAAACGGAGGGCCCTGAACAAGAACAATTTGTGCTGCAGCATTGTGTCACAGGTCCTGCTTGTTGACTATCAGCTAAGACAACTACATAGTTCAGAGTCTGTGTGTATACTGGTAGCTGAAGCAGGGCAACAGTGGAGGAAGGCTGCACTTCTCAAAGATGTCTGGTTGGCCAGTGTTGGAAACAGGATGCCAGAACTGGTGGACATTTGCTCTGATTCAGCAGAGCTCAGCTTAAGTCCTTATCCTCAGGCAGTTTCAAAATGTGAGTGCAGGCACATTTTAACTGCCCTGTTCCGGTTTCATCAGGATCTTCACAATGTTCTGGGACCTGATCAGGAATCTCAAACATGCAACTCCTTGCAATATGTAGTTCAAGGAACCTCTCCCCCACCCACTTGTGAGGTGTTTCAAAAATTCAACACACAGTCACATTATCTGATCCTACCATGTTGGATCATGATTAGTCCCACCCACCCAGCCAGAGCTACAATTCCCAGAAACCTTAAGAAACTACATTTCCCAGAATTCTGTGTGTGGAACAGTGTGTTTTAATTGTGCACAGAGACATTGTTTAGCATGTCTTCACAGTGTTGTGAGTCTCTTTTCCATGTACAGCTTTCTTGGCCCCATGTTACAGCATTTAAGATTTCACAGACACCCAAGAGCTGTCATCTGTGAAGCTGTCAGGACAGGTCTTTGGGGCAAAAAGCCTAGGGCCCCACTCAGCAGAATGAACAAAAGGATCTTTAAACACATCAGGGCAGACATACTGCAATTTAAAGTAAAGAGTCTATAATCACCTAATTGCATCACTCACTAACATGCTGAAAATTCACAGCTCCCCGCTGTGGGCTGGGGTGGTACATATATTGCAAGGGCAACCTTGTCAAACCAGACAGATTTCACGTCACTGTCAACCCACCAATTCCTGGCTCCAGCGTGTATGATCAGGGTGAGTGCAAAGCTTGTGCTACTCATGAACCATTCACCACAAAGTGACAGCTGGTACAGGAGTGAATTTTCAAACGTTTGACTGTTTCCCAGTATTTGTGTGCTTTGTACCCAGGAGGAATCTGAGAGCACTGTTTCAGCCGCTTGAGTAGAAGAAATAATTGTATAATCGGGAGTCAAACTGGTTTCACAGAAACTCCACCCACCAAGGATCAAAGAATAATAGACTGCAATCATCATCACTAACCGAGAGGGAATATAAAAAGGCCTACACCTGTTACATAATGCACACTTGTTGATTCATATCTCATAAAATAAATTATGCTAAATCCGCAAATGAGATGATGCCTAGGCAGCACTGAAATGCAAACATAATTTGCTACACTGCTGCAATTCAGGACTCTAATTGGTCCTGCAAGGCTACCTCAAGCTTCTGCCGCAATGCAGGCTGCGTAGAACTTGGAAGCCCGCAGAAACTGCTGAGTAAACACAGAAAGAGAAACTCAGTTTCTTGTCTGTTTTGTGCCTTGATCTAGTCACCTTTCAAAGCAGTTGTGAGCCAGCATAGTATTTCTTGTGCAGTATAGTTTTGACTGCATTTGTGAAGAGTAGCAGGACAGTGGTACCTCGGGCTACAGACGCTTCAGGTTACAGATGCTTCGGGTTACAAACTCCGCTAACCAGGAAGTGGTTGCTCCAGGTTAAGAACTTTGCCCCAGGATCGGAACGAAAATCGCTCATCAGCGGCACAGCGGCAGCAGGAAAGCATGCTTCAGGTTAAGAACTGTTTCAGGTTAAGAACAGACCTCTGGAACGAATTAAGTTCTTAACCTGAGGTACCACTGTATATGTAATGCATGGGGTGAGAAGGAAAGGAAAATCTGTCCTGAGTAACCACCTTCGCTGAGCAACCTTTGCTGAGAGAAGGGAGCTGGTAGACATATCAGCAGGCAACTAGCAACTAGAGATGGGTGGATCTTCCAATTTTGGTTTCTCATTTTTCTAATCTTAAATTTAGTTCATGACACCTGAGCATCAGTTTGTGATATTTTGTTTTTTAATCCTCATGAAAAATTGTCAGCGTTTAGTGTGCATGTCACCTAATATCTATGCTGTTTGCACTAATATATACATTTTTTAATGCACACTTACTCACATTACTGGTTTGGAAAACTGTGTGGCAAATTTTGGAAAAGTGTGCATTTCAAAATATTCCTGTCTTTCAGTCCATGCGCTATTTCAGAAACAACAAGTTAGGTATATTAATCTTTAAATGAGAAATGGACTAAATTTATTTTCCATTCCTACCAGCAATATGGGCCCATAAGTATTTATTTAATTGCAGATTTATAAGCTGCTTCAAATCCAATGTACAATTAAATAAAATGCAAAAGATTGCAGGCACAATTAACTCAAATCAGCAAAACCATATCTACAATCGCTAGATTAACATTCTATAAAATAACTGGGTCACACTTCAGGGTAAGCCTTCCTAAACAAAAATATCTTTCACAGCTGCCTAAACATCAAGACACCATATGTTTATATCTAATTTCAGTTGGTTACTGATTCCAGAGGGCTGGAGCGTCAATACTAAAAGCCTGGTCTCATACTAAGTGTACCTCTGGGGCATGTGGTCCTCATTGCAATTCCTCATCTAAGGTGTAATTGTCACGCAGGGAAATAATGCAGTTGAGGCGGCCTGTTAGGTTAGCAGGTTTTGAGTTGTTTAGTGCTGCTATTGCTAAAAGCAAAACCTTGAACTGTGCCTGATAGCAACACTCACATTTCAGTTCCCTGAGGAGAGGTGTTCCCTGGTGTTGATGGGATGCCCCAGTCACCTACCTAGTTGCTGAATCTGTAGCAGCTTTGGAACTAAGGTGAAGGGAAGCCCCACACAGAGTGCATAGCAGTAGTCTAGCATGTACACTCCCCCCACTTGCTCAGCATCATCAAGTGGTTCTTCTCTGGAAGGGCTTTACCACTTGCTTGTTTTTGATTGAGTAAGCTAGCCCTGAGTCATAGGTTATGAGCAAAACCTGGAATTCTGTGCGTCCAGTCGTTCTATGGCAGAAGGTTTTGCAATGATGTTCATCACGCCACATTCTTCTCGTGGCTAATGTTCCAGTGGACACGTGCAGGGAGCAACCATAAGCACAACTTATGTGGCCCAACCCTTCAGGGTTATTGTGACTTGGTTTTTAATACATTCTCCCCAATAACTCTCAGATTAATTAATTAGTGACCCCACCCCCCACAGATTTTGTGTCCTTATGGAATCCTGCTAATACCTTATTGTGTGCGCATCAATAGGGCTGCTTTAACTACATATGCTACCATATACTACCAGGCATTGTAGTTTGCTAATACTGAGCCTGGATGGCAATTGATTAATATACTGTGGATTATAATATGCTTCGTGTGTTAATTTTCTTGAAATTGTATTTCATTTTGAGCTGCCCTTGTAATACTGACAAAGGGTAGGTATAAAAATGTTTTTTAAACAAACAAACAATCAGCACTCACTGATAGAGATGTGACAGATATCTGCTTCAGTTTTACTTAATTTGTATACTTTTATTTTATTTTATTTTTAAATGCATTTTAGGGTGGTATACTGTACAAAGAAAGTTTAAATTACAAATTCATTATAAAACATATTCCATGATACAATAAAATTGAGTTTGTTTTTTTTAAATAAGCTAAAAATATTATAATCTAAAATGCCTTGGCAAATAAAAAGGATTTAACCTGGTGCCCAAAAAGAAGAGTATTCCATAACTGAGGAGCCACCACAGACAATAAGGGTTTGTTGGTGCAAATGTTAACAGAAGACCAAATCAAGTTACTGGTATATTGGGTCAGACCTGAAAAAGAAGCTTGTGGTATCCCAAAGGCCAAGGAATAAGAGAAACACTTCCTGTTGCCTACTGATCCCCCAGGAGAAAAGAAAAGCTTTTAGGGGGGGCACCAACCCTTAATTTCAGAATTAAAAGAACAGAGGATCCGCAAAGGAGGTTCTGTAGATGTTTAACCCAATATAGGTCAAGGAAAGGGAGTTTCTGAGCATTCACTCACACCCATACAGGTATGGCATGATTTCTCTCTCTGCCTCTTACACTTTTCTTTTCTGGCAAGCTGCATAGCCTACACTAAAACTGAATCATGTTGTTCAAAGACCACATCAAAGATGAACTGGATGGAATGTTCTTCAATGGGTCTTGAGTTAGAAACACAAAGCCGTGTGCACATGGATCAATCATGTGTGCATGGATTCCATCCAGTTCATCTTTGATAAGTGGCTTTGAACATTTTTCATATTCTCCTTTGAGCTACCCTCACGTTGTGGCGGCACGGAGTTGCAGCTCTGTGTTTGGACTCACGACACACGTTGAATGGTTCATTAATCCAGTCTATATAACGTTTACTGTGCATGTATTTGTTTAGATACAGTTGTACTTTCACCCATTCCATGTCCACAGTATTTCCTTTTTTAAAAAATAATAATATTCATTTTACAAATACAGTGGTGCCTCACTAGACGAATTTAATTCGTTCCACGGGTCTATTCTTATAATGAAAAAATTGTGTAGCAAATCCCATAGGAATGCATTGAATATTTTTTTTTAAAAAAAAAATTGCCCATAGGAACGCATTAATTGAATTTCAATGCATTCCTATGGGAAACCGCAATTCGCTAGACGAATTTTTCATAAAATGAATTTGTCTAGCGAGGCAACCTCCGCTAGAAAAATCCTTTCTTTAAGCGAAAATTTTGTCTTACGGGGCGTTTGTTAAGCGAGGCACCACTGTAAACATAACAATTTAAACATAACAAACACATACAAAAAAGACAAAAAAGAAAAGTAATAAAACAAAAAACAAAAATCGAAATACTATACATCCTTTTCCATTAATATTGTAGAGGGGGGACTTCCTCGAGTTCCCCCTATCTGCGGTTCATTTAAATTCATCTTTAGCAATTTCCAATACATTATTTAAAACTCCTTCCTATTTTAAATATCTCATTTCACCAAATTATTTAACATAATTCACATACTTGCAGTTTCTATTCACTTCTAAATCTAATCTCAATA